>NC_057800.1:38119961-38120540 GCF_018294505.1 Triticum aestivum | reverse complement strand
CCGGCGCCCCTCCCTTGTTTTTTTTTCATATATTATATGCTTGTGTATATTGTGTATATTGCTTCTTTATGTATATTATGTATATATGTCAGTATATATATTGTGTATATTGCTTCTTTTCAGATTTTTTTTCATATATATGTTTGTATTTTGTATTTTTCTTTTTTTATAAAAATGTATATATGTTTTTATGTTCTCTATGTATATATGTTCATATATGCAAAAGTTAGATTTAAATACTTAGAAAAGGATTATCTATATATGTTCTCTGATTTAGTACATTTTAGGTTAGTTTCATTTCTAGAAAAGTTTTATATATTTAGGAGAGGAAAAGGGAAAATAAGAAGAGGAAAAAGGAGAGGGAGAAAAGGAAGAGGAGAAGAAGAGGAGAGGAAGAAAAGGAAGAGGAGAAGAAGAAAGGAATTGAGGAGAAGAAGAAAAAACAGATAGAAAAATTTCTGTTTTTTCTTCTTCTCCTCAATTCCTTTCTTCTTCTCCTCTTTTTTTTCTTCTTTTTTTCTTCGATCTTCTCCTCTATTCCTTTCTTCTTCTCCTCTTTTTATTTCTTCTTCGTATTCT
>NC_057800.1:37956952-38119622 GCF_018294505.1 Triticum aestivum | reverse complement strand
GGGGGGGGTCGATATACCCCCTCCCGATAATTTCAACACGAGGGGGGAGGGTCGATATATAGATATATATACCACCTTCCGATAACTTCAACACGAGGGGGGGGTAGTGTCACTTGTGGGACATGGATGTAGCGTCCAACACCGGCGGCCACATGTATCTCACACCCACGATACTTGCTATTTAGGGTTTCCTCTACCGCTCGGCGACCCTCGACGACCCTCGTTCCCGATAAAAAAAAGAGGAAGAAGAAGAAAAAAAGAGGAGAAGAAAGAATAGAGGAGTCTTCTCCTCTTTTTTTTCTTCTTCTTCCTCTTATTTTTTTATCATTGAAGCATTGTCGAGGCCACCCCAAACCCTAGAGAAGCAACGTCGAGGCCACCCCAAACCCTAGAGAAGCAGCGTCGAGGCCACTAATTAATATTAGTTCTACGTTTGCCACTAATATATTTATCTATCATGTTTGAATAATAATTTCCATGCTGTAAATATTTGTAGAAACTATGGACACCGCCCGAGACGAAGGACAAGAAGAGTTGTTGGGGGACATAATCGCACGAGGAAGTGATGCCATCTGCTCGTTGTTTCTCAATGACACCGATGGTCTGGAAGCAACTGGCTATGATTATGATGGCTCTGGTGACCTAATGCCGATGCAAGAAGGAGACCGTGAGGACGGCTCCGGTGACCCAATGCCGGTGCAAGAAGGAGACCGTGATGACGTCTCCGGTGACCGAACCGAGTCCGGCCAGGTATATATATTAGTTAAGCTTGTGCTGACTAGCTAATTGATGCATTCATTGTTTTGGTATGTACACATATTAATTAAGTCTTTGTTCTTTTTTCTAGCCCTCCGGATAGAGCACAACTTCGGTAAAGAGACGAGCCCCGAAGAGAAAGTTGAGCTCGGATGAAAGGTTTGAAATCATAGCAATCGCGCCCGACGGCCAACCGATTGAACACCTCCGGACAAAGAGCGCATTTGTTGCTCAGTGCGGGGCTCTGGTTAGGGACAAGATCCCGATCAGCATCCAGCAATGGTTAAAGCCGGCTACAGAAGACCTTGAGGTGTCTTATGTCAATGATATGCAGAAAAATGATCTTTGGACTGAGCTAAAGTCAAATTTCACCCTACCGGCAGAGGATGATCCGGAGAAACCAGTTAAAGAGCAATTAATCAAGTCTTTTGCTCTTAAGAGGATGGCAGAACTATTCAGGAGGTGGAAGAAAGAGCAGAATAAGTTTGTCGAGAACAAAGAGACACCAGAATTCAAGGGCAGATATGAGAAGATCAGAGATCACTGGCCCGCATTTGTGGCCCACAAGACATCGGAAAAGAGTAAGAAGATGTCGGCGACAAACAAGCAAAATGTTGCGAAGAAGAAGCATCACCATCGCACGGGGTCAGGTGGCTACCTCGTAGCCCGGCCTAAGTGGGCCAAGACTGAGAATGATCTGGTTGATAAAGGGATCGAAGCAGAGACAATTAACTGGCCAGATCGTTGCCGGACTTGGTTCTTCGGGGCTGGTGGAAACTTGGACCGTGTATCAGGGAAGTGCATTTGGACGGACGAGCAAATGGAAATACCAGTCAAGAGGCTTAAGCACTATATCGAACCAGCGCAGCAAGGGACGTTCGTTCCAGACAGAGAGAACGACGAGCTCACAATGGCCCTCGGCAATCCCGAGCACCCTGGAAGGACATGAGACACGCCAAGCTCCATTCTGTGGAAGGCTGGGTTTCAAGACGTAGGCGGGTACAAATGCCACGAGAGGAGGAAGAAAGTGGAGCAGACGCAACTGCAGGTGCAGCACGCTAGGGTACAAGCGATAGAGGAACAAGAAGCAAATCGTAGCAAACGAACTGGTGAAGCTTCCCCCGAAGCTACCCCACCATCTCAGTGGAGAAGCAGTGTGGCTTCCACCAAGCTGCTTCAGCCGGAGCATGTCTTGACGGCTCATGCCAGCTATCCCGTGGATGCTATCACTGAGTCTGGAAATTGCCACCTTATGATGCAATGGATTAATATGAAGGTCAAGGCGGCTGTTGGCTCTGTTTTTCCTACTGAACCCGGCGCAACTTTTCACTGCCGGCCGATTACAGAAGGATATGCTAGGATGATAGAGGATGAAATAACGGAGGGATTTGAGGACCTCCAGCTTGACCACCCTATAGGTGAAGGGGAGACTTGGCTGGGTTCTACTCTGAAGACTCCATGCCTATGGCGGACGGAGCTCATCAACCTTCCAAACTGGACGACTCCGTCTCCTCCTCCTCCTCCTCCGGCGAGTCAGGGCACTTCGCCGACTCCACCGCCTCCTCCTCCGGCGAGTGACGATCAGGGCACTCGGCCGACTCCTTCTCCGGCGCGTGGCGGCACTCGGCCTCCTTGTACGCCCGCGCCGGCGTGCCCGAGCAGCTAGCCTCCTCCTTCTCCGCCTCGTCAGCAAGGGAGGAAGAGACCTGCCGCCGCTCCGGCTTCTCCGGCGCGTCGTAGTGATTCTCCTCCGCCTCGTAAGCAAGTAAAGAAGACAGCCGCTCCGTCTGTTCTGCCGGCGTCTAGCAGTACAGCCAGAGGCGGGAGGACATACAAATTCGGTCCTTCTCTGAAGACTCCAGAGAAGTTACCATACGAGAGGACCTCGGAGGAGAACGCCAAGATCGCGCGAGAAGAAGTGAGGAACTTCTTTGAAGGGGTGAAAGCAAAGAAACATCCACCTCCGGAGGAGAAGGTAGATCCGGTGAAAGCGAAGCGCACTCTGGCTGCCCTGACAAAACCACCCAAGTCTCCACCGAAAGGCAACTATGAGCGCATTATTGGAAAGGAATTTACCGAAGCGGAGCGGTCGAGAAGTACTGTCAGTGATCAAAGGCTAAAAGAACGACGAGCTGGGAAACAAATTGCCCAGCTCGGCAAACAAGCGAAGCAATCGTGCCCCCCGCTCAAGGTGCCTAGCGACATCGTCGCTAATGATCCGAGGATGGTGCCCGGTTATAGCAATCTTGGAGATTACCTGGCCGATGATGTACATTATGATTTCATGGAGGTGCGGATAGAAAGATACGAGTACGGGAAGCCTCTCGTCAAAGATGAAAGATCTCTATCAACGATGATGCGAAGATTGCATGATTGGTACTTGAAAATGTGCAGAGAGTCTGGGGGGAGGAGTACCTTGTACACTGGTAGAAAAAGGGTCTGTTGTCCCGGTTCGTAAGGGCCTTTTGTCCCAGTTCTGGAACCGGGACTAAAGGGTCGGTACTAATGCCCTGTCCCTTTAGTCCCGGTTCAATCCAGAACCGGGACAGGTGGGCCTCCACGTGGCCTGTGCGCGGAGCCCAGGCAGGAGATCCTTTGGTCCCGGTTGGTGGCACCAACCGGGACCATTAGGCATCCACGCGTCAGCATTTCTGTGGCTGGGGTTTTTGTTTTTTTTGAAAGTGGGGGGGGGGGGGTTGGGGGGTTAATTTAGGTGTTTCATATATTGTGTTAGCTAGCTATAATTAATAGAGAGAAGTGTCCTCTCTTATGTCCGTGCTTGGTCGACGCTACGTACTATACATACGTATAGAGAGGACTAGACACGCTAGCTAGCTAGTAAGCAAACGAAGGAAACAGAAGATCATCATGAACATATATGCATACAGAGAGAAGTGATATCGACCACCTCTCCTTCTCTGAGAGATTGGTCGAACAACAAGTTCTCGTATATCTATCCGACACTACCGGCTACATATATACAATAATTATCTCTTACAAATATAATCATACGGACTCATGGTCCACATAGTATTCTCCGTCTTCAGCGATCACGTGGTCAAGAAAGAATGCAGCCAATTCCTCTTGAATTGCTCGCAGGCGAGCTGGTGCTAGGAGTTCATCCCTCTTCCGAAACATGTAATTTAAAGAAGGGGTCAATACATATATATATATGAATGAATGAAACTCAACACAAATGATGGTCATAAAATAAAATTGTGATTGTTGTTATTTACGTACTTCATATTGTTCGTCAGTGTAGCCCCGCTCACAGGTCGTGTGGCGGATGGACTCGCAAACGTAGTATCCACAGAAATCATTCCCTTGTTCCTGCCACAACCACTTTACAAGAAATAGAGGTCAATCAAACTGATAAGCAAGAATGCCAAATGGTATTGATGAAACTAGTGCTTGAATCACTAGTAGATGCGCGGAACATGCTACTATATTAATACTTTCGGGTGTCTAAATTGCAGCTCCTTCGGCAGTCCCGGAGCTTTTCTGGTGAATTTTCTCCAAACCCTGCCGGACAACGAAAACAATTACTTGATATATCAGGAAATGAACAAACTTGCTAATATGGTGGATAATGATCGATTTAACTTACTTCTCGAGTATTTGAGTCATGTCTCCATAGTCCTAGGGATCCTTTCGTCTTGAGTCTAAGATGGTTACTACTCCCTGCTCAAGCTTAATCTCTAGGAGAATATAGTGGAAACTGCACACGCATTCATAACTCATCAATTACATTACTATAACCTTGACTAATATATAAGGGAAACCGAATACGCACAAGGCAGTAACACTCACTTGAAGTTATAAGGAAAGAGTATTACATCTTTGTTTTCATTTATTACCAACGATCGTAGCAAGTTGGCCTCGGTAGCTACGACATGAAATTTAACCTGAGTTGCATCTATGAGATATGTGTTAATGAACCCAATATCCCCGACTTGTCTTTTCTTCAATTCGGCAATCTTCAATCTGCATTATATAGTGAGGATGATAATAAATACATGCAATGAAAGAGCTGAGCCATATAGAGAAACTTAATGACAGAAGTAGTACTACTTACAGACAGTAGCAGGCGACCGTTGTTTTATCGAGGGCCAATTGATTGAAAAACTGAAAGAACTCCTCAAATGGAATAGGAAATAGTTTAATTCCAACGAGGTCATGCTCCTTTTTAACTATCACATACAAAGTACTCCTCCCCCAGAGTCTCTGCAGATATTCAAGTACCAATCATGCAATCTTCGCATCATCGTTGATAGAGATCTTTCATCTTTGATGAGAGGCTTCCCGTACTCGTATCTTTGTATCTGCACCTCCATGGGTTCATAATGTACATCGTCGGGCAGGTAATTGGCAAGATTGCTATAACCGGGCACCATCCTCGGATCATTAGCGACGTTGTCGCTAGGTACCTTGAGCGGGGGGCACGATTGCTTCGCTTGTTCGCCGAGCTGGGCAATTCGTTTCCCAGCTCGTCGTTCTTTCAGCCTTTGATCACTAACAGTACTTCCCGACCGCTCCGCTTCGGCAAATTCCTTTCCAATAATGCGCTCATAGTTTCCTTTCGGTGGAGACTTGGGTGGTTTTGTCATGGCAGCCAGAGTGTGCTTCGCTTTCACCGGATCTACCTTCTCCTCCGGAGGTGGATGTTTCTTTGCTTTCACCCCTTCAAAGAAATTCCTCACTTCTTCTCGTGCGATCTCGGCGTTCTCCTCCGGGGTCCTCTCGTATGGTAACTTCTGTGGAGTCTTCAGAGAAGGACAAATCTGTATTTCCTCCCGCCTCTGGCTGTACTGCTAGACGCCGGCTGAGTAGACGGAGCGGTTGTCTTCTTTACTTGCTTACGAGGCGGAGGAGAAGGACTACGACACGCCGGAGCAGCCGGAGCAGCGGTAGGTCTCTTCCGCCCTTGCTGACGAGGAGGAGAAGGAGGAGGCTAGCTGCTCGGGCGCGTTGGCGCAGGAGGAGAAGGAGGCGGAGTGCCGCCACGTGCTGGAGAAGGAGACGATCGAGTGCCCTGATCGTCACTCGCCGGAGGAGGAGGCGGTGGAGGAGGCGGAGTGCCCTGACTCACTGGAGGAGGAGGCGGTGGAGGAGGCGGAGTGCCCTGACTTGCCGGAGGAGGAGGAGGAGGCGAAGGCGTCCAGTTCGGAAGGTTGATGAGCTCCTTCCGCCATAGGCATGGAGTCTTCAGAGCAGACCCCAGCCTAGTCTCCCCTTCACCGGTAGGGTGGTCAAGCTGGAGGTCCTCAGATCCCTCTATTATTTCATCCACCATCACCCTAGCATATCCTTCTGGAATCGGCCGGCAGTGAAAAGTTGCGCCGGGTTCAGTAGGATAAACAGTGCCAATAGCTGCCTTGACCTTCAAATTCATCCATTGCATCATAAGGTGGCAATTTTGAGACTCCGTGATAGCATCCACGGGATAGCTGGCAGGAGCCGTCAAGGCATGCTCCGGCTGAAGCAGCTCGGTGGAATCCACGCTGCTTCTCCACTAAGATGGCGGGGTAGCTTCGGTGGAAGCTTTGGCAGTACATTTGCTGCGATTTGCTTCTCGTTCCTCTATCGCTTGTACCCTTGCTTGCAGCGCCTGCATTTGGGTCTGCTGCACTTTTTTCCTTCTCTCATGGGATTTGTAACCGCCTGCGTCCGGAAACCCAACGTTCCACCGAATGGAGCCTGGCGTGCCTCGTGTCCGTCCAGGGTGCTCAGGATTCCCGAGGGCCATTGTGAGCTCGTCGTTCTCTCTGTCTGGAAAGAACGTCCCTTGCTGCGCTACTTCGATATACTGCTGAAGCTTCCTGACTGGTATGTCCATTTGATCGTTCGTCCAAATGCACTTCCCTGTTACAGGGTCCAAGGTTCCGCCAGCCCCGAAGAACCAAGTCTAGCAACGGTCTAGCCAGTTAATTGTCTCTGGTTCGATCCCTTTATCAACCAGATCATTCTCAGTCTTGGCCCACTTAGGCCAGGCTACGAGGTAGCCACCTGACCCCTGCGATGGTGATGCTTCATCTTCGCAGCATTTTGCTTGTTTGTTGCCGACATCTTCTTACTCTTTTCCGATGTCTTGTGGGCCACAAATGCGGGCCAGTGATCTCTGATCTTCTCATATCTGCCCTTGAATTCTGGTGTCTCATTATTTTCGACAAACTTATACAGCTCTTTATTCCACCTCCTAAATAGTTCTGCCATCCTCTTAAGAGCAAAAGACTTGATTAATTGCTCTTTAACTGGGTTCTCTGGATTATGCTCTGGCGGTAGGGTGAAATTTGACTTCAGCTCAGTCCAAAGATCATTTTTCTGCATATCATTGACATAAGACACCTCAGGGTCTTCTGTAGCCGGCTTAAACCATTGCTGGATGCTGATCGGGATCTTGTCCCTAACCAGAACCCCGCACTGAGCAACAAATGCGTTCTTTGTTTGGATGGGTTCAATCGGTTGGCCGTCGGGCGCGATTGCTATGATCTCAAACCTTTCATCCGAGCTCAACTTTTTCTTCGGGCCTTGTCTCTTTACCGAAGTTGTGCTCGATCCGGAGGGCTAGAAAAAAGAACAAAGACTTAATTAATATGTGTACATACCAAAACAATGAATGCATCGATAAGCTAGTCAGCACAAGCTTAACTAATATATATACCTGGCCGGACTCGGTTCGGTCACCGGAGCCATCATCACGGTCTCCTTCTTGCACCGGCATTGGGTCACCGGAGCCGTCCTCATGTTCTTCTTTTTGCACCGGCATTAGGTCACCGTAGCCAGCTTCTTCACCCTCTCCTTCCAGACCATCGGTGTCATTGAGAAACAACCAGACGACATCACTTCCTTCTACGATTATGTCCCTCAACAACGCTTCTTTTGCTTCGTCTCGGGAGGTGTCCATAGTTTCTACAAATATTTACAACATGGCAATTATTATTCAAACATGACAGATGGATATATTAGTGGCAAACGTAGAACTAGCTACCTAATCATAGTAAGGAATCATATATATTAATTAGTGGCCTCGATGCTGCTTCTCTAGGGTTTGGGGTGGCCTCGACAACGCTTCAAGGGTTTGGGGTGGCCTCGAGAGCGCTTCAAGGAGGGGGTAATATCGACCCCCCCCCACGTGTTGAAGCTATCGGGAGGGGGTATATCGACAACGACGACACTACATCTATGTCCCTCGACGACCCTTGTTCCCAATAAAAAAAGTGGAAGAAGAAGAAAAAAAAGAGGAGAAGAACT
This sequence comes from Triticum aestivum, assembly GCF_018294505.1. Classification (NCBI taxonomy): domain Eukaryota; kingdom Viridiplantae; phylum Streptophyta; class Magnoliopsida; order Poales; family Poaceae; genus Triticum; species Triticum aestivum. The sequence continues at coordinate 38,111,615 of NC_057800.1, read as the reverse complement.
CCTCTATTCTTTCTTCTCCTCTTTTTTTTTCTTCCTCTTCTTTTTTATCCTCTTCTTCCTCTCCTGTTCTAGAGGATCGCCAAGGGGTCGGGAGGTTGCCTAGTGTCAAAGGATTCAACAAAACCATGTCTTCATCATTAGGCGAAAGTAACAGGTGCATGATGGTATGAAGCTCTCCAAAGTTATTTTGGAACGGAGTCCTAGATAGGATAATTCGCTTTTTGGTACAAAGTTCAGCAAGAACCTTCCAAATATTGTTATTTGGAAGGCCTTTGCTGAAATTCATACAAAAAGGCAAATTATCCTATCCGGGACACCATTCCAAAATAACTTTGGAGGACTTCGTCATGCCCTAGTTACTTCCGGCTAATGATGAAGCCATGGATTTCTTCAATACTTTGACACTAGGAAACCTCTCTCGACCCCTCGGCGATCCTCGACCCCTCGAACCCTCGACGACCTTGGAACCCTCGACCCCTCGGCGATCCTCTTCTTCCTCTCATGTTCGAGAGGATCGCCGAGGGGTCGGGAGGTTGCCTAGTGTCAAAGGATTCAACAAAACCATGTCTTCATCATTAGGCGAAAGTAACAGGTGCATGATGGTACGAAGCTCTCCAGAGTTATTTTGGAACGGAGTCCTAGATAGGATAATTCGCTTTTTGGTACAAAGTTCAGCAAGAACCTTCCAAATATCGTTATTTGGAAGGCTTTTGCTGAAATTCATACAAAAAGGCAAATTATCCTATCCGGGACACCATTCCAAAATAACTTTGGAGGACTTCGTCATGCCCTGGTTACTTCCGGCTAATGACGAATCCATGGATTTCTTCGATACTTTGACACTAGGAAACCTCTCTCGACCCCTCGGCGATCCTCGACCCCTCAAACCCTCGACGACCTTGGAACCCTCGACCCCTAGACGACCCTGGAACCCTCGACCCTCGATCCCTCGACCCTATAGAACCCTCGAACCCTCGACCCTGAAACCCTCGACCCTTGACTCCTTAATGACCCTCGACCCCTCGGCGATCCTCGACACCCTCATTCCCGATATAAATTAAGAAGAAGAAGAAGAAGAAGAAAAAAGAGGAGAAGAAGAAAGGAATAGCTAGAGGAGAAGATCGAAGAAAAAAAGAAGAAAAAAAAGAGAAGAAGAAAGGAATAGTGGAGAAGAAGAGAAAATAGAATATTCTATTTTCTCTTCCTCTCCACTATTCCTTTCTTCTTCTCCTCTTCTTTTTCTTCTTTTTTCTTCTTCTTATTTATTTCTCCTTTTCTTTTCCTCTCCTCTTCTTCTTTCTTTCCTCTTCTTATTTTCTTCTTTCCTATCCTTCTGTTTCTTATAAATTTTAGCATATTCTAAATTTTCTTCTAACTTTCTATATATGAAGAAAAAACTTTCTATGAACAAAAAACTTTCTATATATATATGAAAAAAAATTCTATGAACAAAAAAATTAAACTAACATACACATATACATACACATATACATTATACATACACATATACATTATACAAAATTTTCTATGAACATATGCATACACATAGCCACATACGTACATACACATATACATTATATATATATATATATATATATATATATATATATGAACAAAAAATTAAACTTCAAAAAATGAAGGGCAGGGGCGGTGGCACGGCAGGGCAGGGGCGGCGCAGCGGCCGCGCAAGGCAGGGGCGGCGCGCGGCGGCAGCGAAGGGTAGGGGCGGCAGCGAAGGGCAGGGGCGGTGCGTGGCGGCCGCGCAAGGCAGGGGCAGCACGCGGCGGCAGCGAAGGGAAGGGGCGGCAGCGCGATGGCAGCGCGCAGCGGGACGACAGCCAGTACAGGGGGAGGAGCAGGGGAACGGGGCGGCGCTCACCGCGAGGTGGCGTCGGTGATGAGGAAGAAGCTAGGCTCGGGGACGGCGGAGGCCCGCTCGGGGGCGAGGGCAGGGGCGCGCGGGCTCGGCGACGGCGACAGAGACGCGACGGCGAGGCACGGGCGACGGCAGGGGCGGCGGACGGCGTCAGGGCAGCCTGGCGACGTCGATGAGCTCGTCGTCGTCGGGGCAACTGGCGAGGGAAATGGTGAAAATTTACTAAGTGTTGCTTATATAGCTAGGGAATTGGTCACGGTTCATGTCACAAACGGTGACCAATGCCCCCCTTTAGTCCCGGTTGGTGCTACCAACCGGGACCAAAGGCCTCTTTTCAGCAGCCCAAAGGGCGGGAAGCGGCGGCCTTTGGTCCCGGTTGGTGGCACCAACCGGGACTAAAGGGGGCATTGGTCACGGTTGGTGTCACCAACCGTGACCAATGCCCCCTTTAGTCCCGATTGGTGCCACCAACCGGGACCAAAGGCCTTGTGCTGCCCCGCGTCCAAATGTTTAGTCCCATCTTTCTAGTTGAGAGGGATCCACACCTGTTAATAAGGTGCGGTGCGCCTTCCCTCTCAAGCTCCTCTCTAAAGCAGGCTTTCCGGCCTAACCGTGCAATGTGTGCCTATGGGCCTACTGGGCCTCCCGCGGGCCTGAATCCTGGCCCATGGTAGGGTTTCTAGTCGTATTCAGCCCGTGGGTGCCTAGTAGGTGGCACTTTTTTTGTTTTTTTGTTTTCTTTGTTGCTTTATTTATTTTATTTTGTTTATACTTACAACAAAATACTTATTGCTGCTATTTTTATTTTTTTTCAATTTTTTGTTTTGTTTTCTGTATTATTTATTTTCTTTTGTTTTTTTCTTTATTTTTTAATTCTTTTTGCTTTTACGACAGCAAAATTATAAACTTTCTGTTGCTTTATTTATTTTATTTTGTTTCTACTTACAACAAAATACTTATTGTTGCTATTTTTATCCAGTTTTTTTGTTTTGTTTTTTGCATTATTTATTTTCTTTTGTTTCTTGCTTTATTTTTTTTATTCTTTTTGCTTTTAGTTTTAGAAAAATTATAAACTTTCTGTTAGTGCCATTAGTTTTCAAATTTGAAAACACTTTTTTAGTTTTTTTGTTTTCTTTGTTGCTTTATATATTTTATTTTGTGATTAACTTTACTATAAAAATAGTTTTTTTCCTGTTTTTTTGATTTTTTTTTGCATTATTTATTTTCTTTTGTTTTTTGCTTTAATTTTTAATTCTGTTTGCTTTTAGGTTAGAAAAATTATAAACTTTCTGTTAGTGCCATTAGTTTTAGAAAAAATACAAACTTTCTGTTAGTGCCATTAGGTTTCAAATTTGAATAGTTAAAATTTGAATTCTTTGAATATTGTTTGAATCACAAGTTTGTGATTAACTTACTAAAAAATGAGAATAGATGCGCTTATAGAGAAAATTCAACCTAAATTCCTAGTAAATTTCTATGAATTTCAGAGAAATTCACTATGAATTTAGGTTAAACTTTTCTCTATTAGGGCATCTATTTTCACTTTGAGAGTTGCTCAACAAGGCAGAGAGGGAAGGGCTTATAAACCGGTGTGAGCCCCCTTCGGTTGGCGAGGTGGGACTAAACTCTGCCCACAACGAGGACCAACCCTTTAGTCCCGGTTTGTGGCACAAACCGGGACTAATGGTCATGGGCCAGGGGCGAGGAGCAAAATTATAAACTTTCTGTTAGTGCCATTAGTTTTAGAAAGTTGAAAGTTGAAAGTTGGCATGGGCCAGGGACTAATGGTCATGGTATTACGAGGGACGAACGATAAGACATGAAATCATTTCAAATGAACTCTGAAAAAGTTGAAAGTTGGGATGGTATCATAATTTCACCCACATAGCATGTTCGTGTGTTACAAAGTTGGCATGGTATCATCATAATAGTTGCGGGAGAAAGTCTTCACTTTTTCTTCGCTTGTGTCATTTGATTATTGCGCCGTAACCATGGATAATCTTCATTGTTTATCAGGATGCTTGGGTCAGCCTTGACATTGAAGGGAGGAATTTCATGAAACTTTTCATAATCTTCAGACATGCCTGTCTTGCCGTCATCATTGGCTAGGATGAACGGTTCATGGCTATCTTTTATTTTTCTCGGTTTGGTAGACATGTCCTTCACATAGATAACCTGTGCCACATCATTGGCTAGGACGAACGGTTCATCAATGTACCCAAGATTTCTCACATGCGGCTGAGGCAAACAAGCAGAATGGTTTTAATGTGATGATGAACTTCTATTAATTTTGACTGTACATCCATTGCCGGTTCATCTGCGTGCATTATATATAATTAAGTGTCCAAATTAATAGAAGTTCATCATCACATTAAAACCAAAGTGCATACATAGTTCTCGCACTTTGGTTTTAATGTGATGATGAACTTCTATTAATTTTGACACTTAATTATATATAATGCATGCAGATGAACCGACAATGGATGTACGGTGATAGACAAACCCGCGAGTACATTAAGGGCATGCATGAGTTTCTCGATGCGGCTGAGGCAAACAAGCAGAATGGTTTTATGTGTTGTCCATGCACTGAATGTGGGAATACGAGGTCTTACTCTAACCGGTAAATCCTTCACTCCCACCTGCTTTACAAGGGTTTCATTCCACACTATAATGTTTGGACGAGGCACGGAGAAATAGGGGTTATGTTGGAAGACGGCGAAGAAGAAGAGTACGATGACAACAATGTGCCCCCTGAATACGGTGATGCTGCAATGGGGGGAGTTGTTGAAGATCAAGAGGAACCAGACGATGTGCCCAATGATGCTGCAACGGGTGAAGCTGCTGAAGATTAAGAGGAACCAGACGATGTGCCCGATGATGATCTCCGCCGGGTCATTGTCGATGCAAGGACGCAATGCGAAAGTCAAAAGGAGAAGCTGAAGTTCGATTGCATGTTAGAGGATCACAAAAAGGGTTATACCCCAATTGCGAAGATGGCAACACAAAGCTCGGTACCGTACTGGAATTGCTGCAGTGGAAGGAAGAGAATGCTGTGGCTGACAAAGGATTTGAGAAGCTACTGAAAATATTGAAGAAGAAGCTTCCAAAGGATAAGGAATTGCCCGACAGTACATACGCAGCAAAGAAGGTCGTATGCCCTCTAGGATTGGAGGTGGAGAAGATACATGCATGCCCTAACGACTGCATCCTCTACCGCGGTGCATACAAGGATCTGAACGCATGCCCGGTATGTGGTGCATTGCGGTATAAGATCAGATGAGATGACCCTGGTGATGTTGACGGCGAGCCCCCCAGGAAGAGGGTTCCTGCGAAGGTCATGTGGTATGCTCCTATAATACCACGGTTGAAACGTCTGTTCAGAAACGAAGAGCATGCCAAGTTGATGCGATAGCACAGTGAGAACCGAAAGAAACATGGGAAGTTGAGAGCACCCGCTGACAGGTCGCAGTGGAGAAAAATCGAGGGAAAGTACTGGGATGAGTTTGCAAAGGACCCAAGGAATGTATGGTTTGCTTTAAGCGCGGATGGCATTAATCCTTTCGGGGAGCAGAGCAGCAATCACAACACCTGGCCCGTGACTCTATGTATGTACAACCTTCCTCCTTGGATGTGCGTGAAGCGGAAGTTCATTATGATGCCAGTTCTCATCCAAGGCCCTAAGCAAACCGGCAACGAAATTGATGTGTACCTAAGGCCATTAGTTGAAGAACTTTTACAGTTGTGGAATGGAAACGGTGTACGTATGTGGGATGAGCACATATAGGAGAAATTTAACCTTAAGACGTTGTTGTTCGTGACCATCAACGATTGGCCCGCTCTCAGTAACCTTTCAGGACAGACAAACAAAGGATACCACGCATGCACGCACTGTTTAGATGACACTGAAAGTATATACCTGGACAAATGCAAGAAGAATGTGTACCTGGGCCATCGTCGATTTCTTCCGACCAACCATCAATGTCGAAAGAAAGGCAAGCATTTCAAAGGCGAGGCAGATCACCGGAAGAAGCCCGCCATGCGCACCGGTGATCACGTGCTTGCTATGGTCAATGATTTACACTACGTAATCTTTGGAAAGGGTCCTGGTGGACTAGCTGTTCCGAATGACGCTGAGGGACACGCACCCATGTGGAAGAAGAAAGCTATATTTTGGGACCTACCCTACTGGAAAGACATAGAGGTCCGCTCCTCAATCGACGTGATGCACATGACGAAGAACCTTTGCGTGAACCTGCTAGGCTTCTTGGGCATGTATGGGAAGACAAAAGATACACCTGAGGCACGGGAGGACCTGCAATGTTTGCACGAAAAAGACGGCATGCCTCCGAAGCAGTATAAAGGTCCTGCCAGCTACGCTCTTACGAAAGAAGAGAAAGAAATCTTCTTTGAATGCCTGCTCAGTATGAAGGTCACGACTTGCTTCTCGTCGAATATAAAGGGAATAATAAATATGCCAGAGAAAAAGTTTCATAACCTAAAGTCTCATGACTGCCACGTGATTATGACGCAACTGCTTCCGGTTGCATTGAGGGGGCTTCTACCGAAAAACGTCCGATTAGCCATTGTGAAGCTATGTGCATTCCTCAATGCAATCTCTCAGAAGGTGATCGATCCAGAAATCATACCAAGGCTAAGGAGTGATTTGGCGCAATGTCTTGTCTATTTCGAGCTGGTGTTCCCACCATCCTTCTTCAATATCATGACGCACGTCCTAGTTCATCTAGTCGACGAGATTGTCATCCCGGGGCCCGTATTTCTACACAATATGTTCCCCTGTGAGAGGTTCATGGGAGTCCTAAAGAAATATGTCCATAACCGCGCTAGGCCAGAAGGAAGCATCTCCATTGGCCATTAAACAGAGGATGTTATCGGGTTTTGTGTTGACTTCATTCCTGGCCTTAAGAAGATAGGTCTCCCTAAATCGCGGTATGAGGGGAGACTAACTGGAAAAGGCACTCTTGGAAGAGACTCAATAATATTCAGGGACGGATATTCTTGGTCTCAAGAAAACTACACAGTTCTACAGAACTCTACCTTGGTGACCCCGTATGTCGATGAACACAAGAAAAGTCTACGCTCCAAACACCCGGAGCAGTGCAACGACTGGATTACATGTGAACACATCAGGACTTTCAGCAGTTGGTTGGAAACACGTCTCAGCGGTGACAACACTGTTTGTGATGAGTTGTACTTGTTGTCCAGGGGACCATCTTTGACTATATTGACTTACAAAGGATACGAGATAAATGGGAATACATTTTACACGATCGCCCAAGATCAAAAGAGCACCAACCAAAACAGCGGTGTCCGCTTTGATGCAGCAACCGAGAGCGGAAAGGACACATATTATGGTTACATAGTGGACATATGGGAACTTGACTACGGACCTGATTTTAAGGTCCCTTTGTTTAAGTGCAAATGGGTCAATCTGTTAGGCGGCATGACTCAAATACTCGAGAAGTAAGTTAAATCGATCATTATCCACCATATAAAGCAACTTTGTTCATTTCCGGATATATCAAGTAATTGTTTTCTTTGTCCGGCAGGGTTTGGAGAAAATTCACCAGAAAAGCTCGGGGACTGCCGAAGGAGCTGCAATTTAGACACCCGAAAGTAAGTACTATAGTAGCATGTTCCGCGCATCTACTAGTCATTCAAGCGCTAGTTTCATCAATACCATTTGACATTCTTGCTTATCAGTTTGATTGACATCTATTTCTTGTAAAGTGGTTGTGGCAGGAATAAGGGAATGATTTCTGTGGATACTATGTTTGCGAGTCCATCCGTCACATGACCTGTGAGCGGGGCTACACTGATGAACAATATGAAGTACGTAAATAACAACAATCACAATTTTATTTTATTACCATCATTTGTGTTGAGTTTCATTCATTCATATATATATGTATTGACCCCCTTCTTTAAATTAGATGTTTCGGAAGCGGGATGAACTCCTAGCATCAGCTCGCATGCGAGCAATTCAAGAGGAATTGGCGGCATTCTTTCTTGATCACGTGATCCCTGAAGACGGAGAATACTATGTGGACCCTGAGTCCGTATGATTATATTTGTAAGAGATAATTATTGTATATATGTAGCCGGTAGTGTCGGATAGATATACGAGAACTTGTTGTTCGACCAATCTCTCGGAGAAGGAGAGGTGGTCGATATCACTTCTCTCTGTATGCATATATGTTCATGACGATCTTCTGTTTCCTTCGTTTGCTTACTAGCTAGCTAGCGTGTCTAGTCCTCTCTATACGTATGTATAGTACGTAGCGTCGACCAAGCACGGACATAAGAGAGGACACTTCTCTCTATTAATTATAGTTAGCTAGCACAATATATGAAACACCTAAATTAACCCCCCAAACCCTCAACCCCCCCCCTTTAAAAAAAACAAAAACCCCAACCATAGAAATACTGACGCATGGATGCCTATTGGTCCCGGTTTGTGCCACCAACCGGGATCAAAGGGTCTCCTGCCTGGGCTCCGCGCACAGGCCACGTGGAGGCCCATCACTATCGGAAACTGGCCCTACCCCGACGGCCAAATCAATGCCGACGGCTGCCGTCGGCCTACTTTGCGCTATGCCAACAACCACGTCTTGGCCGTCGGCGTACCTTGGCCGTCGGGCTACCACGAGCTAAGCCGACGGCAACCGTCGGCATACATATGTCGTCAGCCCAGCTGCGAACATGGCGACAGCAGCCGTCGGCATAACCAGGCCGTCGGCATACCCGTGGGCCCGGCGACCCCGCCCGTGACCAGCGGCTAACGTCGTCAAATCTATGCCGACGGCCTGGACGGCCGGCCGTCGGCATATATCGTCATGCCACGTCACAGATCCGCGGCGCACCGTCCATGAGCTAAGCCGACGGCTGCCGTCGGCATACATGCCACGTCAGCAATCCGCGGCACGCCGCCCGCCGCCTAAAACCTGGCCGTCTCTATGGCGACGGCATAGCCGTCGGCATAGGTAGACTTTTTTTTCATATGTATTCTTTTAAGCTTTTTTATGTATTATTGTATAAACTAACATGTAGCATGTTAAATATAAACATACATATGAATATATATGTAGTTTGTATTTTTTCATATATTATGAATATATATATATATATATATATATGGTTTGTATTTTTCGAGCACGTTAATAATGTGCGGTCATGTTCTTTTGAATATAGATCATTATATTTTATTAAAATCAAAAACAGCTATGCCGGCAAAAGTTTTGTGGCGGTTGCAAACGCCCGACACCCGTCTCCAGAGTCTGACCCCCCTCACGTCCGCGGTGTGCCCCCCTCATGGACGGCGCCGGCACCTGGAGGGGGGAAACGGACGCGTCGGGTCTACACGGTGGATGTAGCTGTTGGCTTGGCCCGGATGTTGCTCCCGGGTGTCCCTACGGGTGACCTGATACAACCGGGTGTAGAGGTCCACTGGTCAAAGCCCATCCGTGGGAAGTCAAAAGGCTAGATCTCGTGGTCAAACTCTCCATGGTTAGACGGGACGGGGGCCCTGGGGGGGGGGGGTAGCAATGCCACCGGAGCATCGTACCGGACCCTCATACATGTGCGAGGTGGTGTTGTGGCATGTTCAAAGAGGCGGCACGCATCTCAGGGGCGTGGCCCCCCTAACGGACGGCGCCGCCGCCGGCACCTGGAGGGGGAAAACGGACGCATCGGGTCTACACGGAGGGGATGTAGCTATCGGTTTGGCCCGGGTGTTGCTCCCAGGTGTCCCTCTGAGCTGACCTAACACAACCGGGTGGAGAGGTCCACTGTTCAAAGCCTGTCCGTGGAAAGTCAAAGGGCAAGATCTCGTGGTCAACCGCTCTAGGGTTAGGCAGGACAGGGGCCCTGGGGGGGTAGCAATGCCACCGGAGCATCGCACCGGGCCCTCATACATGCGGGGTGGTGTGGTGGAATGTCCGAAGAGGCGGCACGCGTCTCCGGGGTTTGGCCCCCCTCACGGACGGCGCCAGCGTCGGCACCTGGAGGGGGGAAACGGACGCGTCGGGTCTACACGGAGGGGATCTTGCTGTGGGTCTGGCCCAGATGTTGCTCCAAAGTGTTCCTATGGGCTGACCTAACACAACCGGGTGGAGAGGTCCACTGGTCAAATCCCGTCCGTGGAAAGTCAAAGGGCTAGATCCCGTGCTCAAACGCTACAGGATTAGGTGGGTTGGGGGCCCTCGGGGGTAGAAATGCCACCGGAGCATCGCACCGGGCCCTCATACATGCGGGGTGGTGTGGTGGCATGTCCAAAGAGGCGGCACGCGTCTCCGGGCGTGGCCCCCCCTAACAGACGGTGATGACACGGTAGTAGCCATCCTGCGGTAACAATGCGGCGTGAATATTATTAAATACTCGGAACGCGATAAAATCATGAGTTTTTTTGCACAACGTGTGCACATGTGCTATAGGAACGATACTATTTTTTTCATAATTTTTGGTGATGGAGAAGTATCCGAAAAATCCCCTCTACGCGGATTGCCCTTCGCGCGTCTACGGCTGTGGACGGCGGCCTCCGGGGGCTAGCATGCCGCCAAATCTTGTGTAGGCAGCCTCTCATGTGTTTGGAAGTGTTGTGGTGGTTGCAAACGCCCGACACGCGTGTCCGGGTGTGCCCCCCCTCACGGACGGCGCCGCCGCCGGCACCTGGAGGGGGGAAACGGACGCATCGGGTCTACACGGAGGGGATGTAGCTGTCGGTTTGGCCCGGATGTTGCTCCCAGGTGTCCCTCTGAGCTGACCTAACACAACCGGGTGGAGAGGTCCACTGTTCAAAGCCTGTTCGTGGAAAGTCAAAGGGCAAGATCTCGTGGTCAACCGCTCTAGGGTTAGGGAGGACAGCGGCCCTGGGGGGGTAGCAATGCCACCGGAGCATCACACCGGGCCCTCATACATGCGGGGTGGTGTGGTGGCATGTCCGAAGAGGCGGCACGCGTCTCCGGGGTTTGGCCCCCCTCACGGACGGCGCCACCGCCGACACTTGGAGGGGGGAAACGGACGCGTCGGGTCTACACGGAGGGGATCTTGTTGTGGGTCTGGCCCGGATGTTGCTCCAAAGTGTTCCTATGGGCTGACCTAACACAACCGGGTGGGGAGGTCCGCTGGTCAAAGCCCGTCCGTGCAAAGTCAAAGGGCTAGATCCCGTGGTCAAACGCTACAGGGCTAGGCGAGACGGGGGCCCTGGGGGTAGCAATGCCACCGGAGCGTCGCACCGGGCCCTCATACATGCGGGGTGGTGTGGTGGCATGTCCGAAGAGGCGGCACGCGTCTCCGGGGTTTGGCCCCCCTCACGGACGGCGCCACCGCCAGCACCTGGAGGGGGGAAACGGACGCGTCGGGTCTACACGGAGGGGATCTTGCTGTGGGTCTGACCCGGATGTTGCTCCAAAGTGTTCCTATGGGCTGACCTAACACAACCGGGTGGAGAGGTCCACTGGTCAAATCCCGTCCGTGCAAAGTCAAAGGGCTAGATCCCGTGGTCAAACGCTACAGGGTTAGGCAGGTCGGGGGCCCTGGGGGTAGCAATGCCACCGGAGCGTCGCACCGGGCCCTCATACATGCGGGGTGGTGTGGTGGCATGTCCGAAGAGGCGGCACGCGTCTCCGGGGCGTGGCCCCCCTTAACGGACGGCGACGACACGGTAGTAGACGGATCAGGCACTCGCATAGTTACCGGATCAGGCACTCGGTAACGGTACCCCTCAGTCAGTTGCTCTCCTATGTATCACCTTTCACGAGACCATAGAAAAAAATATACGTGATATTTTAGAAAATTGTTGTACAATATAAAAAAAGATCATGTCATTAAAAATAATGTTCCAAATCATTAAAGAAAATGTATGGTACATTTTAAATAATGTTCTGCATGTAAAAAATATGTATAAGAAAACATTAAAATATTTATAAAAAATAAGAAAACATTATAAAATTTATACAAAATAAGAAAAGTAAAAAAAAAAATTGCCGTCGGCATAGCTGCGGCCATAGGGAAGCTTACACGCGGATCGGTGACGTGGTTAATAAAAAAGAAAAAAAAGTATGCCTACGGCTAAGCCGTCGGCATAGGTGCCATGTGGCGCCCTAAGCTATGCCGACGGCTTAGCCGTCGGCATAGTTGACCTTATCCACTCGCGTTACCCCCCATCCACTCACTGTCTCCCCACAATCCGAGCTGCCGCCGCCGCACCCCCCGACCCCGACATGTGCCGCCGCCGCACCCCCCACCCCGACCTGCCGCCGCCGCCGCACCCCCCACCTCCCCCTACCGCCGCCGCCCTCCCCACCTCCACCACGCCCGCTGCCCTCCCCGCCTCCACAGCCGTGTCGCCGCCCCCGCCTCCACACCGGCCGGCGCCGCCGTCTCCACCCGCCGTCGCCCCGGCCTCCCCCGACCACGCGCTGCACCGGCCTCCCCCGACCCCGCCACTGCGCCGGCCTCCCCCGACCCCGGCGCCCCGGCCTCTCCCGACCCCGCGGGCCGCGGCTCCTAGAGCCGGCTGCGGCTCCGTCTGGCCCCGTCCCTCCCGTCCCCGACCGCCCCTGCCTCACCATCCCCTCCACCGCCTCGCCCCCTGCCACGCCCCTCTCGGTGAGCTACGCTTTTTTCATTTTTTTTCCATTTTTTTCTACTGTTGGATGGATGAATTAATGCATGGATGGATGTTGGATGTTAGATTGTTAGGTTAGATGTTAGATGTTAGGTTGTTAGGTTGATATATAGTTGAATGTTGGATGTTAGGATGTTAGATTGTTAGTTTGCATTATTTTTATCATGATGATCTTGTCATTTGAGATGTGCTCTAAAATTGATATAAGATGAGTGATTATTTTTATCATGATGATCTTGTCAAAAAAATTGAACCGGACAAAATTTGACACTTGACAAAATAAGATTTTTTTCATAGTTTTAAGTGTCAGTGCTTAATGTTAAGTAGCTATGTGAGATGTGCTGCAAAATTATGATATGATCAGTGGTTATTTAATCATGATGATGTTGCTAAAAAAATTGAAGGACAAAATTTGACACTTGACGAAACATGATTTTTTTCATAGTTAAAAGTATCAATGCTTAATGTGAGGTGATGACCTAAATTTTTTTCACTCGGTGTAATTAACAGGATTTGTGGTGTTCCATCTTCGTGGAGTGATTGTCGACGTTGGAGGTGTTGGTCCACGATCGTCCGTCTCCTTTGATCGACTACATCGGAGGGTGAGCAACAATTCCATGACCTCGTCCACTTTTTTCCATGTCACTAGATTAAATTTTCACATCAAGTCGCGTAACCTAGGTCTCCCGTCCGAAAGGGTTGCATCGATAAATATGCATTCAATTGCATATTTATCACCGCAGCTCTTTCGGATTGTCCAGCGCTTTCCACGGACAGCCCGAGGATGTGTAGATTGGGTACGTTGTTCATGCTCTACCCCGTTCCGAGACAGGATTTCGGCGGCGCCTCCCTGTTGTTCTCCGGATGCACATTCTCTCGGCATTTTGCCGAGACGTGTATTTGGAGAACAGCGGGGAGGTGCTGCCGAAATTTTGTCTCGGAATGGGGTAGAGCATGGACAACGTACTCAATCTACACATTCTCGGGTGGGATTAGGACCCATCTTTACCTATTAGAGATGTAGGTGGATTAAATGTCGTTTCTCGTCAACCTTGTAAAAAATAAAATATTGATGTGAGTAATTTAAATGAATCCTTAATTTTGTTGTGTGGCTTCCAATAAAGCAGAGATGGTAGATAATCAGTGGATGTATAGTGGGTTTTTCCGTCGGAATCAAGTAACAACAGAGTGGGTCGAGAAAACTGATGTGTTTTTGAAAGAGATATTCCGTAGTCCAATGAGGATGGTGCCAGAATGCCCGTGTGCCAGATGTAAGAGGCGTATCCGCAGAGATAAGAGTGAGATGACTAAGCACCTTCGCACGCATGGATTTATGCCCAACTTTAATATGCCAATAAACTTTGCCCAGCGGGACCGTGGTAGAGAGGATGTGATACGACAACGCGTCACTGGTTATGAGGACGATGGGGTTAGAGATATGCTAGATGATGTCTTTGCTTCACAGCCGACACCTCCGTCACATTCAGCGAATGAACCGGAGGAGCCGGAGGAAACCGCAAAGGCCTTCCTGGAAATCTTGGCCTCGTCAAAGAAACCTCTCTATGAGGGTGCCAAGCTGTCTGTGCTGGATGCCATCTCGCAACTGATGGAGTCAAGGCTGAGTACGGTGTAGCCGAGGTTGCTTCGAAGCATTTCTGGGAGTATGGGCTAATAGCCTGCCTGAGGGCCATGAACTGCCGAAAACCATGTACGATACAAAGAAAATCATGAAGGCGCTCTCGATGGACTATGAGAAAATACATGTTTGTCCAAAGAATTGCCTTTTGTTTAGGCATGAGTATGCGGATGACAGGTACTGTAGGAAGTGCGGTTCCTCTCGGTATATTGAGGTGGTCGATAAGCATGGTCAGAAGCAGCAGCTAAAAATCCCTGTGATGGTTCTTCGGTATCTTGATTTTATAAAAAGACTGCAGCGCCTTTTCATCACCGAGGAGTCTGCCAAAATGATGAAGTGGCACAAGGAAGGGAAAAGGTACAATCCAAAAAAAATTGTACATCCATCAGGAGGTGAAGCATGGAAGTCATTCGATATAGAGTACCCGGAGGAAGCAGCCGAGGCTGGGAATGTCAGAATTGCTATAACAGGTGATGGGTTCAATCCATATGGTATGTCGTCTAATCCATACAGCTGTTGGCCCGTATTTGTTATTCCGCTGAATCTCCTTCCCGGCGCCATAATGCAACGCAAGACCATGTTCCTGTCGCTTATAATTCCGGGGCCTGAATATCCGGGGAAGAATTTGAGTGTGTTTATGCAGCCGTTGGTGGATGATTTGCACCATTCTTGGTACTTCCCGAGGTTGACATACGACCGACATCTGCAGAAAAATTTCTGCATGACTTTCTCGGTTATGCCTTGTTCTGCGGATGGTGTACAAGTGGAAAGATGCCTTGCCCAGTGTGCATGCAGGCCTTGATTTTCATTTGGCTGAAGAAGGGTGGCAAGTATGTTGCATTTGACCTGCATCGACAGTTCCTCCCTCCAGACCATCCTGATAGGGAAGACAAGCAAAGTTGTCCATGAAGTAAACGAGATTCCAACGTTTTCTGGTGCGGATGTGCTTGCTCAGCTGAAAGCTCTTAAGCCTACCGGTGAAGGGAAAGGCAAAGGCAAAGCCACAGGCGAAGACGAGGGCGAGGGCAAAGGAAAAGGAAAAGGTAAAGGGAATTTTTTTGAAGGATATGGTGAGACGCACAACTGGACTCACATTACCCCCTTCACGCAGCTTCCCTATTTTAAGGACCTCAAACTTCCATACAACATAGACGTGATGCACACCGAAAAGAATGTCGCAGAGTCCCTTTTTCGCATGATCCTCAACATTCCTGATAAGACAAAGGATAATGTTAATGCTAGAGTTGATCAACAGAATATTTGTGATAGACCACGTCTACACATGCAGCCTCCCACAGGCAGTCGAAAATCTTGGTTCAAGCTAGATGCTGACTTCGTACTTAAAAAGGATCATAAGATGGAGGCATTCAAGTGGCTGAAACACGTCGTGAAGTTCACTGATGGTTATGCGTCGAATATAAGTAAGGGGGTCAATCTTTCAACGGGCAGAGTGACCGGGCTCAAGAGTCATGACTATCATGTATGGATTGAGCGGATTATGCCGGTGATGGTTCGGGGCTATGTTCCCGAGCGTGTCTGGCGTGTGCTTGCGGAGTTAAGCCATTTCTTCCGCACGCTTTGTGCTAAAGAAGTATGTCCTGAGAAGATAAAAGAAATGCATAAGAAGGCGCCGGAGTTGATATGCAAGCTAGAGAAGATCTTCCCGCCAGGCTTCTTTACTCCGATGACACATCTCATTTTGCACCTCCCGAACGAGGTATTGTTGGGGGGCCCTGTGCAGAATCGTTGGCAGTACGGCCCTGAGAGACAGAACAAGCATCTGAGACAGAAATGTGGAAACAAAGCTAAGATTGAAGCTTCCATAGCTGAGGCAGTTATCCTAGAGGAGGTGGCAGACCTCAGGACAGCCTACTATCCGGACCATGTTCCCACGTTGCACAATAAGGTGTCTCGATACAATACAGAAGAACCCAAGTATAAACCCAAGTTGCCTCTATTCATCGGGCAAGGTGGTAGGGCTGGATGCTCGAAACCTTATCTCATGCCACGAGATGAGTGGGAGGATGTCATGTTCTATATCTTGCACAACATCAAGGAAGTTGAGGATGAGTGGATGAGGTAATACCTTTGCACCATTCTTTTAGTCAATTCGTTATGTTCACTTTGCCTAGTTCTTATACCGCTTTTCTTATTGTAGTCGATTCGTTGAAGAAGAATGGACGGGAATGCTGCCTCCTACTGAAGCGGAGGCACTTGCTCTTCTCCGAAAGGGTGCTGATGGAAGGAAAAATTTCGTTGCGTGGTTCATGGAGAAAGTAATTTTTCACACTTTCAATTAAACTCATGCACCCTATAATTTCAATTAAACTCATGCACCCTGTAATTTCAATTAAACTCATGCACCCTATAATTTCAATTAAACTTGTAGGGAAATGATCCGACCGAATCAATGGATGAAGAATTGAGATGGGTTTCCATGGGTTTTGATCCTGTCGTCATGACATGCGAAAAGTATGATGTGAATGGGTATCGCTTCCATACAGAGGAGCACCAGAACAGTCGGCCTGATCCCAAAACCATAAATACCGGAGTCTTCACTGAAGGAGATAATAAAGTAGATTACTACGGAAGGGTAGGAAAAATATACGAGCTTACATTCAAATGTGGCCGCGGACACCTAAGTCTCACTGTGTTCAAATGCCGATGGTTCGACCCCAAAAAGGGTCTGAGACATACGCCTTCTGTTGGTTTAGTTGAAGTTAAACCATCAACCGTCTATGCCGGAGCTGATCTCTTTATCGCCGCTACCCAGGCCACACAAGTATATTATCTGCCTTACCCATGCCAGAAAGAGTACCTAAAGGGTTGGGAAGTTGTGTTCAAGGTGTCGCCGCATGGTAAGCTACCGGACCCGAACGATGATGATTACTACAACATAAACCCCATGACATACGAGGGAGTGTTCTATCAAGAGGAACATGATGACGTGGTCCGAAAGCAACGAGGATGATGACTTGGGTTATGTTGACCTGGACCCAAACGACGACGACGCACGAATTGATGGTGAGGCAGTTGTGAATCAAAGAGACATAATTATGCTTGAAAAGTTAAATGAAGACGCTGACGATGAGGAAGAGCCTCCACCTCCGTCAGACAACGAAGAAGATATGCGTGATAGTGATGATGAGACCGGTCCACAAATAGATTACAATAGTGACGATTCATATGGGTTCTAGAAAATGTAAGTTCTTTTAATGATCATTACAATAGTATGCTTAATGTGCTCTTCTGGTATTAATGTTTTTCCTGTATGCTTGTTTAATTGATATCCTTACTAATTGTTTATTCTCTTCTCAATGCAGGTTTAATAATCATGGGCAAGTCCAGCGGCGCTAGTTTCCTCAGTAAATTTAAAGGACTTACTCGGAGTGGACGAGCCCACAAGGTTCCCTCCCGACTACACGAGGATGACACCTCACAGGGAGGTGGAGGGGTTGGGGGAGGAGACCCTAGAGGAGGAGGTGGTGGGGGGAGAGCCCCTAGAGGAGGAGGAGGTGGGGGGAGAGGCAACCGGGGCAAAAAACTCCGGGCCGTGTCTGAAATAGGAGGGTCTTCTTTGATGCCCTCCTATACAGAGGCACCTTCTGAGTCTGAGGAGGAGGAGTACATTCCTGATGGCGAGGAGGAGGAGGCCGAGGAGGAGGGTGAGGAGGAGGAGGCCGAGGAGGAGGGTGAGGAGGAGGCCGAGGAGGGTGGAGGGGAGGTTGATCCCGCGTTGTGGGGTGACTTGCCACCGGGTTCTTCGCAGGGGTGGCTGCGTGGTAATGCCGGACTACCTACACCACCTTCTATCGAGGAGCACAAGTGGCTCATTGAACCTGTGGGGACAGAGTAAGTGCCTCTCAATCATATTTTCAGCACATGACAACATTTTCTTATTGTACACATGGCAATCATTTGATTCTTTTGCAGAAACTGGATCCTTCACGGAAAGGGCCGTAAACCGAACGGCCTTATCACTGTCCTGTTGAAGGAGTTTTGGCCTGGCCTATTCTGCCCGCGGCCAGACAGGGACCCGCAGCAGCGGGTTTTGGCCACGAGCTGGGCCCACTACGAGGCTTGCAGCAACGCGGAGTACGGGACGACCGCTAAGGCCGTGATCACCAAATTTTGGGTAAGTTCTCTTCTGAATCACTTGTCTTCAGTTTCGTTCATAGTTTATCATTGAATCACTCAACTCATGCCTTGTTTGCTTCTGGTTTTGCATGATTGCAGCAACTCTATAGAGTTCTTGACGAGCACAAGGCCAGAGCCGACGTGGTCTTGCTTGCGGCTGCGAAGAAGAAAGCTCGTCAGTTGCAGTACGAGGTGCGCTGGGTTGCCGTCTCGCAGTACTACCACTACTACCTGCAACAAAAGATGCCAAAACTCAAGCGCAGAAGCTACGACTTACCTTGAGCAAGGAGCAGTTCATGATGGTAACTATTACTAACTTTTCATTGTTTCAAGCAGTCAACTATATGTTTCGTGCTCACATGTCATGCTTCCAAAATTTGCATAGGTTGTTCCTCGTTGGTGCTATGGAAGGCATGACGGATGGGCGAGTTTGGTGGATAGGTGGCTCGGCGCCGATGCAGAGTTTGCTGCCAAGAGCATCAAGGCCCGGGCTAACCGTGGAGACGACGGGACACACGGCCAAGGAAACAGGAACCACTGGGGCTTCAAGGCCATGAAGGTATATCTATGTGCATGATGCATTTTTGTTCTTCTTTACGTCATGTTCTTATGTATGGCTGACTTCTATTTGACGTTGTAGGAGGACAAGTTGAAGAGGCCGCTCTCAGACATGGAGTCGTGGAAGCTGGCCCGCGAGCGGAGTCATCGCAAGGAGGGCGAGAGCCAGTACTACGGCAAGACCGAGGAGCACCTGGGGTCTTACATTCATCACTATCAGGAGTTGCATCCGGATGTTCCTGTTGCTGAGGTCGCCCAGTCTCAGATCGACGACACGGCGGTGGTGGCCATCCAGGGGAAGAAGAATGGCCGGTATCCGTGTTTCGATGGCTTGATCACTCCTTCGATCTCGTACACACGGCTTCGGGCTAGCAACCCGAGCCAGTTAGAGAGTACGGGGCGTTCACAGACTCCCTTAGCCCGCCAGCATGCTGTAAGTACTTCCTCTTTATCTTTTTCTATCTTGCATTCTCAGTTTATTTTCAGCATTGCTCACTTAGAAACAACCTAAATTATGTAGGCATATAAGGAGTTTGTCGAGCATAGGAATCTCGAGGTGCGGGAGTACTTGAAACGAGTGAAGGCAAACGATGATTACAACCGTCAGATGATGACGGTTAGTTTTGCCCTCTTAAAACCAACCTAAATTTTTGCACTTTCATTCCTTCTGATCTTCTAGTTTGCTTGTTTAACTAACATTCAGGCTATGTTGGTGTCTTGGACTAACCGCACGGATCCACCACAAATGGGACCCCCACCACCACCTGCGGGAGAACCCCCGCACGTGCCCACGTTCGATGAATGGGTGGCACTAGGCAGTGATGGTCCGGTTAGTACATTTGCCTAACTACTAGCAAACTAGTTCTCGTTCATGAAACACTATCATATCATATTTACCGTTAGAATCTTTTCTGAAACATGTAGGGGACCGGTGGCTCGACTCCTGCTCCGTCGACCCCAGTCACTCCGATCTGGCAGAGTGGTGGTGGTCGCGATGGCAGTTTTGGCGGAGGTGGTGGTGGTGGTTTTGGCGGAGGTGGTGGTTTTGGCGGGGGTGCTCTTGCTTGATGATTCCGTGCATGTGGCCATCGTGCCATGCCTTTCATATTCCTACTTTTATCATGTTTCATGTCTTGCACTACTTTTATGTTCATGAACTTCCATCGGTGATGATCTTTAGATGATGTGATGAACTTGAGTATGTTTAGATGATGATGGTGAACTTGAGTATGTTTAGATGAACTTGAGTATGTTCACATGATGAATTGTCATATTTCTGCATAATTTCATATTGTTCTGTTTTGAAATGTTGTCAAATGAATTGGAAAAGAGAAAACAGGGAAAATAAAAAAAAACAAAAAAAACTATGCCTACGGCAAAGCCGTCGGCATATATACGCCCAGGAGTTACCAGGGCTTGCCACGTGGCACATCTATGCCTACAGCAAAGCCGTAGGCATATATGAAAAACTATGCCGACGGCTTTGCCGTAGGCATAGCCCTGCTGCCAGGAGAAACCAGGAGCTGCCACGTGGCAGAGATATGCCTACGGCAAAGCCGTCGGCATAGATGGAAATCTATGCCGACGGCTTTGCCGTAGGCATAGCCCTGCCGCCAGGAGAAGCCGGGGGACGACACGTGGCGTAGGTATGCTGACGGCTAGGCTGTCGGCATAGATTTCCATCTATGCCGACGGCCAAGCCGTCGGCATACATGCGCCACGTGTCGTCCCCTGAATCGCCAGCGCTGTTGACGGCGCCGTCCGTTGCCGTCAGACGGAAAACAACGCCGACGGCTAAACTATGCCGACCGCTGCCCCACGGCCGTCGGCATATGCTCCTATGCCGACGGATATACTACGCCGACGGTCTGACACATCTACGCTGACATGATCTACGCCGACGGGGCTATGCCGACGGCAGCCGTAGGCATAGATCTATGCCGACGGCAATGGACCTATGCCGACGGCCCTGGGCCGTAGGCATAGCCCGCGAGTCCGGTGGTGCATCTGTCCCGGTTCTGGATTGAACCGGGACTAAAGGGACATGGCATTAGCACCGACCCTTTAGTCCCGGTTCCAGAACCGGAACAAAAGGCCCTTACGGACCGGGACAACAGGCCCTTTTTCTACCAGTGTATATTGGATATTTTTTGACACTAGCGTAAAGAAACGTCCTACATTATGCATGGGAGGAAGGGAGTAGTTACTAGTTAGTACTAATATCTTTGGTGCAATGAATTTGTAGCGATATATTGGTGCTGGTGTGTCAAGACTCCGAGGCAAGTCTAGCATTCCAGATGGATAAGCTCTAGCTTCGTACTCAATCAGCATACGTTTGTTAACGTACGCTGCCACTCACTCGTCTAGCCAGCAGGTCGTCCTTTGTGCCGGTCGTGGAATTCAGTCACGCGGGAAAAGCGGGACAGCTTCGGTGAGGAGAGGACTGAGCACCACAAGCTCAGTTGCTTAGATACATATCTGTGGTGCACTGAACTTGGAGCAATATCCAGATTGATGTAGTGTCCACGTTTTATAGTCTTCCAGATGGACATGGACTAACACGTCGTACAATCGGTCTCAATCAGTATAAGCTGTCAGTCGTTCGTACGTCCAGCCAGCGCCTACTCCGTAGGCATTTACAGGCCATAGCAAAGCTTCTCCGGCCGGGAGGTTGTGGAATTCAATCAATCACGCGGGAGAAGTAGAAGCCCAAGCGCACCACGGCACTCAAGTTTTGACCATCCACGGCACCGGAAATTTACCCACCGTAGAAAAGGACCGTGCATGTGATGAGAAAGACAAGTGGAGCACGGTGTGTTTTGATAGGCTCGATTTTTGTCCGAGAGTGATTTTTCTACCGCACATGGATATACAGAGATACACCGTCCACACACATATTCATCGTCGGTTTATATTTTTTTGACACTTCAAACCTTCTTTATTCATTTATCAGAATGGTTGCATCCTTAATCCTTTATAAGCATAGGAATTACAGCCACCGGGCCGAATCTAGCCATGTATTAGGAGGAGATATTCTATCATCATCCAAGGTAGCTAACTCATGAGTTGCGCAAAGAAAAAGGTAGCTAACTCATGCGCTACATCATTTTTCTACCGTAAATGGATAACAGGGATACACCATCCACCCATAATGGAACAGATAAGAGAGAATAAACAGGAGTCTAGAGAGGCGACTTCTGATGGCGATCCTGACGAGCGTACCTCCTTCTGCTCGTACGGCCGTCAGGGCTCATTGCAGCCTTCCTTCTCCCCACCCATCCACTATATCTTAGCGCGAGGATACCCTCGCCTATTGTCAACGGTGTCCAAGATCTTGCGTGCAGACACAGAGAGGCAGCGGTGGTGGTTGTTGGATAAATTAGCAATTTTCCGACGATTTAATTCATACTAGCACATATGCCCGTGCGTTGCAACGGGAGGAACAGATCCTCGTACGCCTCAAGAAACTCATCTTTTTTGCCACTTCTCTTCACCACATCACCCATGGTCACGATGAATGTGATCAACCCTACCCTGCATTGACTTGTAATCTCATTTGTCTTGGTGCTCCTCCTCGCTGGTGACGGGCCCTCCATGCACACTCTCGGAATTTGCATGTGTCGCCCCCCCCCCCCAATCCCGCACACACACACACAAAAATGAATGCATAAAGAGTGATAGTGGAATTAAGAAAGAAAGAAAGAAACCAAGCCAACGTAATGAATGAATGGGTTATGTCATTCAACAATTGAAGGCACATAAACATCATACATTGGGTGGAGCATAGACAGACAAAGTTCTGGCGAAGTCGAAACGACGATATTAGATGCTTTGGGTGGAGCAATGTCGTGCACGAGAACTTGTGATTCAGATTGGGTTAAGGACGAGAGAGGGAGAGTAGGAATGCAAATATGGCATGAATTACTCAACCCCCTTGCTATATAGCTTAGGTGGACATTCCATCGATGAACTTGCTAGTGAATATTGTGTATTAGAAACCTTTCAATCAACTCCTACTTGGAACCATGATAATCTTGATGCATGCATGAAGGAAATCATAAGCATACCAAGAACGTAAATAATCATGAAAATTGAAAAATACGTTTAAGAAACTGTAATCACTTGCAATATTGATCGACTGACAATTACAACAGACTCCCAAGCAAAAAAAAGTCATTGGAACAAATACCAACGGAAACAACACTGGGACAGAAAAATATAGTTTTGAGAGAGTCTAGACAATATTAATTCGATAATTAGAAAAACGAACATGATACCCTTGAGTTATACTTATGGATGGGAGGAGCAGGACAACATGTTTTTGGAAAACATAAACAATGAAACTGAATTAGTGTAAAAAAAACTTGTGAAACCAAATGACAACTTAATGTAAAGAAGGTTCTATCAATACTCTATAAAAAGAACCGTGACTTCGTAAATCTCAAGATGATATGCCGGCTCAGTCTCTCGGAGGTGCTCATAGGGGTAGGGTGTGCATGTATGCGTTCATAGGGGTGAGTGTATGCGCGTGTATATGAGCGCTTGTGTCTGTACTGATGCTCAAAAAAAGAAAGGGAATATATATATATATATATATATATATATATATATATATATATATATATTGTTTTAACTATGCATTAAGGCACACCCGGCCGCATGCATGTCCTGAAAGTGGAACTTCATGTCAGTCTATCATGAGTAAGAATAATAATTTAGAACACAAATACTCAGTTGGAAAACATTAATTGTTAACACTAATAAGCGGCACACGAGGATACCTAGAGTTTTTTTTTTGGACACTGGTAGCTGGTGCCGGCAAGCTTGAGGTGGCCTGACAATGATCCTAATCTGTACGCTCTCTACTATTTCGAAATCAACTGAGAAAATTACCAACATATATCAAATAAAACATGGTGAGACTAAGTACGCACCAGGAAGACTCATGAGTACATATGGGCAGAAATTTTTGGCACCACTGCTGCAAGCAGCGCCCTTCAGGCCATGCTAGGAAATAACATATCTGATCTCTAGTTGTATGTAGGAGGACATCATCCAGATAAATCAGAAGTACATACAACACTGCCTGCATGCCCTAGGAGAAGGATTAGGAGTTTATTAAGGCTCGTGATTTGGGCCGCATCTGTCTTGCGCTTTGGCCGTCCTAGCCTCCTAGGTAATGGAATCTTTGGAGGAACTTGGACACCATGTTAGTAATCGAGCAAGTCACGACCATAATCACCAACGTAAAGTTAATCGTAGCCTGACATTGCAACCGACCTGATCGCCTTTCCTCTCGTTATTCCTCAAGCATGGTATCGACGACGACCACTAGCACTATTAGACGCGGAAGAGAGTTAGACACGGGCTCGCGTGGTCACGCCGCCGCAAAGTAACAACCTCCAGCTGCACCAGGAACGGTGCCTACCCGACGTGCCGCACAATCTCTGTGACGGATCACGGCCTCTCGGTGTCTTTCCCTCCGCCCTATCCTCCGCAACCTCCTCCTCGTTGTCTTCCCCGATCACGGCCTCGAGCGGTCAACCCTGATCACGGCCGCCTCGAGCGGCCAACGTCCCACTCCTTCCGCAAAAGCTCCAGTTATTCAAGTCCACGACGGCGGCCTGCAACACATGCACCAAGGAGACTCGTCGCAACACTGGCGGCAAGAAGAATGATACGGCGCCCGCCACAGTTAGAACACGACCAACGACGACGACGCAGTGCCGCACGCCCGCACCCCACATGAAGGTAGCCTGCTCCCGTTAGATTGTTCATGTCGCTGATGTGGCTGCTGCCGCCGCAGCCGTGCAGCTTGTTCCCGTCGCCGCCATTGCTTCAACTTCGATCAACACGGCGCCGATGTTGCTCCCGTCTTCGTCAAAGCTGTTGGCAGCTTTAGGGTTTCATGCCCGCCACGGTAGAACACCACCAAAGACGATGACGCGGGGCGCACCCCACATCGCTGAATTGACTTGGTGCTTCGATCCAGGGAGTCAAGAAGCCTTTTTATGTGCCTATGCATCGACCTGTGGAAGGCCAAAGGAGTCCCTGCCGATCTCGTCATGGTTGTGCGTGCTCCACGATACTTCGTGTGGGAGAAGGCGATGGGAGCAGGAAGGATTGGACGAAAGACGATGTTTCTGGATCAAAAGAGGAAGGACTTGATCAAATAGGAAAGAGATCGGGACTGTCCCGACAGCGCAGCGTGATCGTGATATGGAGTAGAAAGGAAGGAGATCAGCAAATAGCGATGGAGATTTATTTTTTTATAGGAATAGGAATAATAGCGATGGAGTATTGGAGATGGAGTCGGACCTGGCAACATACCTCTTCGGTGACAGAGGCCCAACTAACAGGCAGCCCAGTACAGGCGCAGGCGAACCATAAGTCCGTAATACCCACCAGTTGGCCAAGTCAAAGCCGCGACGGCGGTAACTGCATCCTCGGCAATCTTCTTCTAGGTTTCGGAGTCTCTAGGCATTGTGATATTGAGGAAGTAGAGAACGTACTCGAAGTTGAGGATAAAGATGATCAAATTTAGATCTAAACTTGTTCCATAGGGTCCTGCGGATCAAATTTAGATCTGTAATTTTGTGCCATCGTAGATGCTTGTTCTACTTATTTGTATAATTGTATATCATTAGTCTTTGTTTCCCGAGCTGTGAATCAACTTTAAATCTGAAAATACATGTCATGGTAGATGCGTGTACGATATATGTGCTGGTTTGTTTTCCAGAGCTGTTTGCAAGTGTAGAGATTCATTGTCCTTGGTATCTGTATGATTTAGAGTTCTACTAAGCATGTGATTTTTACGGTCTACGAAGCATGTGAGTTTTCATTTTGTATTGTCCCAATGGATGTTATGCTGTATATAAGATAACAATAAGAAATGTGAATCACAAAAGTAATAGACGACTAGCATGTTGCACGTGCATTTGTGCTGGCAACCATGCTAGTTTACTTTAAAAGTACTTCGACATTATGTCTTTTCTCTTTTATTTCATATTTATGTAATGATAAAAGTAGTGGTCAAACATGTGCATTGACGATTGTCAACGTTCTAAACAACAATATTTGTATCTATACAAGCAAGAATTGGCCATTATTTATTGGCACCATTTTCCCTTGTAACACCTTCTTCCCAAGAAAACAGTTATACTGATAAACACAAAGTATTTAGCTTAGCTCGATTTTACATGCGTGACTTTGGAATCAACAATAGTTTCTCCTTCCTACGAATGCTTATCCCAAACACCTCTGTCATATCGATATCTTTTCTCTCAACCCCAATCGGAAGTTCCCAGTCAAAATGGTTCACGATGTTTGCCAACATAAGCTCAACAAAGGCGATTCCGAGGTTTATACCAGGGCATATCCTTCGTCCTGCCCCGAATGGCAAGAAATGAAAATCATTCCCCTTAATGTTGACATTCCTAGCATTTCCTTCATCTGTAAATCTTTCAGGTATGAACTCTTCAGCATCCTCCCAGGAGCTTGAATCCCTCCCAATGGCCCATGCATTGACGACGACACGCGTCCCTGCGGGAACCATGTATTCGTCGATGGTACAGTCAGCCATGGCAAGGTGCGAAGCAAGGAGAGGTGCAATAGGATACAACCTGAGAGACTCTTTTATTACTGCTCTCAGGTACACCATGTTGTTCGATTCAGTTGCGCTCACAATTTCTTGTCCCCGGGGTACGATACTCCTCACTTCATCTTGTAGCTTTCCCATGAAGTGCGGCCTCCTCATGAGCTCAGCCAAGGTGAATTCGAGGACATTAGCTGACGTGTCTGTTGCACCGAAAAATACATCCTGTAGGGAACTGCACGACACCCTAAACGGGGTGTGGCTCTTTCATTGTATAGAGGTACCCATGGGGTACAATACAATGTTACAATATATATGTACAGATGCTACGTATATACAGTCTAACACCCTCCCTCAATCTGAATTGTGGCCTGAAGTACAAAGCAAGTTAAGATTGCGCCTACAGCCTACAAACTGTGGTTGTGGAAGAGGCTTTGTGAAGATGTCAGCAAGTTGATCCTTGGATGAGGTAAACTTGATACAGAGTAGTTTCTGTGCAACACGTTCCCGAACAAAATGATAGTCAACCTCAATGTGTTTTGTTCGAGCATGGAACACCGGGTTAGATGAGAGATAAGTAGCACCGATGTTGTCACACCACAAAACTGGAGGCTGAGCCGGAGAGACACGCAACTCTCTCAACAGAGACTGTACCCATATGATCTCAGCAGTTGCGTCAGCGACAACTTTATACTCAGCTTCAGTACTACTGCGAGAGACTGTGGCCTGCTTACGAGCATTACAGGCGATCAAGTTAGAGCCAAGGAATACCGCATATCCCCCTGTAGATCGCCTGTCATCAGGACTACCAGCCCAGTCTGCATCAGAGAAAGCTGAGAGCTCACATGAGGGTGCAGGCTGAAGAAGCAAACCATAGGAGGCAGTAAGGCAGACATAGCGAAAAAAATACGCTTCACAGCTGACCAATGAGATGTCATGGGAGCATGCAGAAATTGACACACACGGTTGACTGCATAAGAGATATCAGGCCTGGTAATAGTAAGGTATTGCAGACTACCAACAAGACTGCGATACTCAGTGGCATCATCAGACGAGATTGAGAGTCCCCATCAAGAGCAGACGACCGATCAGTGGCAGACATCGGAGTGACAAACTGTTTGCACTGAAGCATTCCAGCACGCCGCAACAAGTCCAGGGAGTACTTCTTCTGAGTAAGAGTAAGCCCAATAGAAGAAAGAGAAACCTCCCGACCAAGGAAAAAATGCAGTGCACCTAAATCCTTGACAACAAAGTTATCACTGAGAGAAGTCACAAGGCGATCAGCAGCAGCAACAGAGGAACTGATGAGAATGATGTCATCAACATAAACCAGGAGAGACATCGTAACCTTAGGACGCTGTAGGAGAAACAATGACGTATCAGCAGTGGAGGGAGTAAACCCAAGGGCCCAAAGAACAGATCCAAGGCGAGCATGCCATGCGCGAGGGGCCTGCTTGAGTCCATATAGCGCCTTAACCAGTCGACAGAGATGATGAGGACGTGCCGGGTCAACGAAACCAGGCGGCTGACGCATATAAACCTCCTCCTCTAGAATGCCATGGAGAAAAGCGTTCTGCACATCAAGCTGACGAAGGAACCACCCACGAGTAACAGCAAGAGACACCAATAATCGAATGGTAGTAGGTTTGATGACTTGACTGAACGTGTCTTCATAATCAAGACCATACCTCTGTTTGAAACCCTTGGCGACTAGCCGTGCCTTGTATCGTTCGATGGAACCATTAGCATGTCTCTTGACTTTAAACACCCACCTGGAATCAATGACATTGACACCAGATACTGGAGGAACAAGACGCCAGGTGTCATTCTTGTGAAGAGCCTGAACTTCCTGTTCCATGGCAGCATGCAAGTGAGGGATGCTCAATGCAGCCTGAAAGTGGCGAGGCTCTGCAGTGGGATCGGCAGTAGCATGGGCCATGCATGCAGCAAGCCACACAACCGTACCATCCGTGCGTTCCTTCGGACAAAAAATGCCGTGCTGGCTCCATGTTCAAGGACGAAGAACAACCGCAGGCTGCGGCGACGAGGACGGCGTGGGACCCGGCGAGTCCGACTCGAAGGAGGCCGAGACAGATCCTGTCAGCGATCTGGACACCGAAGTAGGGCTTGTCGGGGCAGGTGACAGCACTGTCGGGCCGGGCGAGGCACCGGCTGGTGAGCCCAGCACCAGTCCAGGTGAGCCAGGCGAGGCCAGAGCCGGCCTAGGCGAGCCAGGCGAGGTGGGCCCCGGTGAGATGGACGAGGCCAGAGCTGGCCCAGGCGAGCCAGGCGAGGCCAGCACCGGCCCAGTCGAGACGGTGACCCGCGAGCCAGGCGCGAGCGCGCATGGGTCGGGCGAGCCGGGGACCCGCGAGGCAGCCTCCACAGGTGAGGCGGTAGCGGGTTGGCGGGCGCCTGCTACCTCTTGAGCACTGTTTTGGTTTTCCCCGAAGAGGAAGGGATGATGCAGCAAAGTAGCGTAAGTATTTCCCTTAGTTTTTGAGAACCAAGGTATCAATCCAGTAGGAGGCTACGCGTGAGTCCCTCGCACCTGCACAAAACAAATAAATCCTCGCAACCAACACGATAAGGGGTTGTTAATCCCTACACGGCCACTTACGAGAGTGAGATCTGATAGATATGATAAGATAATATTTTTGGTATTTTTATGATAAAGATGCAAAGTAAAATAAAAGCAAAGTAAAAGCAAAAGGAAATAACTAAGTATTGGTAGATTAATATGATGAAGATACCCGGGGGCCATAGGTTTCACTAGTGGCTTCTCTCAAGAGCATAAGTATTCTACGGTGGGTGAACGAATTACTGTTGAGCAATTGACAGAATTTAGCATAGTTATGAGAATATCTAGGTATGATCATGTATATAGGCATCACGTCCGAGACAAGTAGACCGACTCCTGCCTGCATCTACTACTATTACTCCACTCATCGACCGCTATCCAGCATGCATCTAGAGTATTAAGTTAATGAAAACAAAGTAACGCCTTAAGCAAGATGACATGATTTATAGGGATAAACTCATGCAATATGATGAAAACCCCATCTTGTTATCCTCGATGGCAACAATACAATACGTGCCTTGCTGCCCCTACTGTCATTGGGAAAGGACACCGCAAGATTGAACCCAAAGCTTAGCACTTCTCCCATTGCAAGAAAGATCAATCTAGTAGGCCAAACCAAACTTATAATTCGAAGAGACTTGCAAAGATAACCAATCATACATAAAAGAATTCAGAGAAGATTCAAATATTGTTGATAGATAGACTTGATCATAAACCCACAATTCATCGTTCTCAACAAACACACCACAAAAAGAAGATTACATCGAATAGATCTCCACAAGAGAGGGGGAGAACATTGTATTGAGATCCAAAAAGAGAGAAGAAGCCATCTAGCTACTAACTATGGACTCGTAGGTCTGAGGTAAACTACTCACACTTCATCGGAGGGGCTATGGTGTTGATGTAGAAGCCCTCCGTGATCGATGCCCCCTCTGGCGGAGCTCCGGAACAGGCCCCAAGATGGGATCTCGTGGATACAGAAAGTTGTGGCGGTGGAATTAGGGTTTTGGCTCCGTATCTGATCGTTTGGGGGTACGTAGGTATATATAGGAGGAAGGAGTACGTCGGTGGAGCAACAGGGGGTCCATGAGGGTGGAGGGCGCACCTGGGGAGGGGTGGGGGGGGGGGGGGGGGGTAGGCACGCCCCTACCTCGTGGCCTCCTCTTTTGTGTCTTGACGTAGGGTCCAAGTCTCCTGGGTCTTGTTCGTTGAGAGAATCACGTTCTCAAAGGTTTCATTCCGTTTGGACTCGGTTTGATATTGCATTTCTTCGAAACCCTAAAATAGGCAAAAAAACAACAATTCTGGGCTGGGCTTCCGGTTAATAGGTTAGTCCTGAAAATAATATAAAAGTTGATAATAAAGCCCAATAATGTCCAAAACAGTAGATAATATGGCATGGAGCAATCAAAAATTATAGATACGTTGGAGACGTATCAGCGCCACCTGTCATGGATGGCGCATGCACGCTCGGAACACGAGTTACGTCCACGACCTGATCATCAAGAAGCTCGAGACGGGCGCCGCGTCGAATACCTGCAGCATGATTAGGAAGCAACGCAGGGGCATATGCAACATCCACAAATTGATCAGGCAAAGGTGTAGACACATGCACTGATGATATAGAAGTGGTAGAGTGAGTCGGAAGTGCACGAAAGGGAAACACATTTTCATCAAACACAACATCACGAGAAATGTAGACGCTGTTTGTTGGAACATGTAGGCACTTGTACCCTTTGTGGAGGGAACTATACCCGAGAAAAACACACTTCTTAGACTGAAACTCGAAACACACTTCATTGAACCGGTTGCTCCTTGCCAACCTCCTTGCGCTCCACCACAATCGCCACACTAACAGCTCGTGAGTTGGCGGCTACGTATAACAACAACGGCTCTTTCTCGACTGGAGCAGCAAGGACCGGCGGCTCAGCACGCTATGTCTTCAAATCTTCAAAAGCAGAGTTTGCAGCCTCGCTGCAAACAAAATCATTTGTTTTCTTCATCATCTGATATAAAGGCATCGCCTTCCCCCCTAACCGGCTTATGAACCGGTTTCAAGCAGCAACACGACCCGCCAGCCGTTGAACGTCATTGATGCATGTTGGCTTGGCCAGGGATGTAATTGCCTTGATTTTCTCCGGGTTAGCTTCAATACCTCGGTTGGACACCAAAAAACCCAAGAGCTTGCCGGCTGGAACTCCAAAAACACACTTGGCCGGGTTAAGCATCATTTTGTAGACCCGGAGATTATCGAAGGTCTCTTTCAGATCTGCGACCAAGGTTTCCTCTTTCCTAGATTTTACCACTATATCATCCACATAAGCATGAACATTATGCCCAATTTGATTGTGAAGACAATTCTGCACACACCGTTGGTAAGTCGCATGGGCACTCTTAAGCCCAAAAGGCATAGACACATAGCAGAAAGATGCAAAAGGAGTGATAAAAGCCGTCTTCTCTTGATCTTCGACTGCCATCTTGATCTGATGATAACCTGAATAAGCATCCAAGAAACTCAAACATGTGCAACTCGCCGTCGCATCGATGATCTGATCAATACGGGGGAGGGTAAAAGGGTCAGCCGGACAAGCCTTGTTTAAATCAGGGTAATCCACACACATACGCCAGGTGCCGTTCTTTTGGAGTACAAGCACCGGGTTGGCTAACCACTCTTGGTGAAAGGCTTCTACAATGAACATTTCCGCCAAGAGCCGGGCCACCTCTTCTCCAATGGCATTGCGCCTTTCTTCATTGAACCGTCAGAGAAACTGTCTAACAGGTTTAAACTTTGGATCAATAGTGAGAGTGTGCTCAGTGAGTTCCCTCGGGACACCCGGCATGTCGGAAGGTTTCCATGCAAAGATGTCCCGGTTCTCACGGCTGAACTCGATGAGCGCGCTTTCCTATTTTGGATCCAAGTTTGCACTCATGATGAACTGCTTGGATGAGTCGCCAGGCACAAAGTCATCCATCTTGGTGTCATCAGCGGATTTGAACTTCAACACCGGCTCATGCTCTGTTGCTGGTTTCTTTAACGACATCATGTCTGCCGGGTCAACGTGATCCTTGTAAAACTTTAACTCCTCTATTGCACAAATAGATTCAGCATAGGCAGCATCACCTTCTTCACACTCTAAAGCTATTTTCCGGCTCCCATGTACTGTAATGGTGCCCTTATAACCCGGCATCTTGAGCTGCAAATATACATAGCACGGCCGAGCCATGAATTTGGCATAAGACGGTCGTCCAAACAGAGCATGATATGGGCTTTTGATCTTAACCACCTCAAAGGTTAATTTTTCTACTCTGGAGTCATACTCATCTCCAAAGGCTGCTTCCAGTTCAATCTTACCAACCGGGTATCCCGATTTGCCAGGTACCACACCGTGAAAAACAGTGTTGGATTGTTTAAGACTCTTATCAGTCAACCCCGTCCGGCGGAATGTCTCATAGTAGAGGATGTTGATGCTGCTGCCTCTATCCATGAGTACCTTAGTGAATTTGTATCCACCAACCTGAGGCGCCACTACCAAGGCCAAGTGACCCAGATTATCTACCCGGGGTGGGTGATCCTTTATGCTCCACACAATAGGCTGCTCTGACCAACGTAAATAACATGGAATCGCCGGCTCAACGGCATTAACGACCCTCTTGTGAAGCTTCTGGTCCCTCTTACATAAACTAGTGGTGAACACATGGTATTGCCCACTATTCAGCTGTTTCGGGTTGCTCTGATATCCGGACTGTTGCTGCTGATTAAGTTGGCCGGGTTGTGGATTATATCCTCCTTGGTTACCAGGATGGCCCTGACCGTGAAATCCTTCTCCACCCGAGCCGGCGCCCGGGCCATGGAAACTGCCTCCACCTGCACCGCCACGTGGGCCGTGACTGCTACCTCTTGAGCTTGCGTTGGATTTCCCCGAAGAGGAAGGGATGATGCAACAGAGTAGCGTAAGTATTTCCCTCAGTTTTTGAGAACCAAGGTATCAATCCAATAGGAGGCCACACTCAAGTCCCTCGTACCTGCACAAAACGATAGCTTCTCGCAACCTACGCGATTAGGGGTTGGCAATCCCTTCACGGTCACTTACGAGAGTGAGATCTGATAGATATAATATTTTTGGAATTTTTGGTATAGAGATGCAAAGTGAAAAGTTAAAGGCAAAGTAAAAAGCAAAGCAAGATTACAGTGATGGAGATTAATATGATGAGAATAGACCCGGGGGCCATAGGTTTCACTAGTGGCTTCTCTCAAGAGCATAAGTATTCTTAGGTGGGTGAACAAATTACTGTTGAGCAATTGACAGAATTGAGCATAGTTATGTGAATATCTAGGCATCATCATGTATATAGGCATCATGTCCGTGACAAGTAGACCGAAACGATTCCGCATCTACTACTACTACTCCACTCATCGACCGCTATCCAGCATGCATCTAGAGTATTAAGTTAAAAAACAGAGTAACGCTTTAAGCAAGATGACATGATGTAGAGAGATAAATTCATGCAATATGAAATAAACCCCATCTTGTTATCCTCGATGGGAACGATGCAATACGTGCCTTGCTGCCCCTTCTGTCACTGGGAAAGGACACTGCATGTGGCGACCCGAGCTCAGATGGTCAAGTCTCTGTGCTTCAGTGTCATCCCTGGATCAGTAATGCTGACACACACAATACTCGAAGGATTTATAACAGAGTAGCAATCACACACTATTACATCGAATGACTCCAAAGAGAACTTATTACAATAATATGGCTCAAGGCCATCTAATGCGATAACAACGGAAGTCTTGGAAGATAGGGTGAGTCCATCAACTCCAATGGCATAGCTGAGCTGCACGGCAATGACCTAACGAACCTTACTCCTCGTCTGAAAAGTCTGCAACATAATACGTTGCAGCCCGAAAATGGGTCGGCACATGGAATATGCTGGCAAAGTAACACAGTAGAGCAAGAACAAAATAATGCTATCACTACATGCATATATGGCTGGTGGAAAGCTCTATGGTTATAGTTTCGCGAAAAGCCAATTTTTCCCTTCAACAAAGGAATAGATTTTTATTTAACTATCATGGTGGTTGAAACATCATTGAGAAGGTACCCCCAACTCAATCCCAATTAAAGTGATTAACAACCCAACAATATTAATTAAACATGGTGAGATACATGTGATAACCCAAGTACTAGATACTCAAGAATTGTCCATAACCGGGGACAAGGCTAACCATGATTAGATTGTACACTCTGCAGAGGTTTACGCACTTTTCCCCACAAGACTCGATCGCCTCCGTTGGATTTCTCGCACTACATGGTGTTTGAGAACGGATGACCGAGACACAGTCTTTCAGAAACGTTAACTCTCTACTCCGGGTAGACCATACCAAACCTACAAAACCCACTACCTGCTGATCTACCTCTTCAAGAGCTTCACGTAACTTACTCAACTATGCTAGAGCCCATAATAGCTTGTGGCTGCACACGGAAGTTTCTTGTATGAATCATCTCTGTTCCCTTTGAGCCTGGGTGGCAGTCCATAGGAAGATCACATGGGTACCCCGGGATTTCCAAAAAATACAGACAACACTGGGTTCCCCAGGTGCCTCGATCCACCCAGTTGTTTGATTAAGTTGCCACCTTAAGTTGAACCATTATTTAAAAATCTCACATCTGTCATGAATTTCACTCAAACCCAAACCACGTCTACGAGCATAGCATAGCAATATAAGCAATACATAGAAGTAACTCCCAAGGGTTTGAATATAATAGGGCAATAGGTTCTACCTCAGCAACTACTTCCCAACCCACAAGTTAATGACATCCAGAGCATGCAATGTTTGAGGATTGGAACTAATGCATAAAAACTGCGTCATAATGGGATATGATCAAAGTGTTACTTGCCTGGCTGACGATACGCGAATCCTAGAGACTCGTAGTAACACGCTTCGCACTCCGGGAATTCTATCGCAAGCAAACAATAACATACATAAGTAACAAGCAACGATGCACAAGCAAAACTCAAATAAGAGAGGTTGACCAGAAAGTTCAACTTAAGAACTCCGGTACGCAAAAAGAATCAAATCAAACGAAGCAACGAAAGTCAAACGATGAAAGAAAACCACTTCGTTTACTAATCTGAAACTAGGTCAAATTGTACAGTAGCAAAAACTTGTTTGAGTTGGTTAAACGGAAAGAGGGTTTCGAGGCGAAACTTCAGGCGCTTGAATCGCCTGATTCCGATAAACGAGCGAAAAGATAAACATAATCTAAGATCGGATCAGAAGTTGCGATCAGAGAAAATCGCGGAATAAGTCCGATAAAAGAAAACTCACGAACAGACTAACGAACGAGCGTTCGTTAGTTGTAACTAACGGGCGAGGAATCGTTCGTTAAAATGAACATTCGGGCGAACGTCCGCTAACTAGAAGAACCGAGAAAAAAAAAGAAAAAACCGGCGGATCCGAAAAAAACGGATCTAGGGTTTCTTAAAAAACCGAACGGTCTTTAAAAAAACCGGCAACGGGGTCCGGCGGCTACCTCCGGTGAGAGGTCCGGCGAAGCGAGGCAGTGGCAGGCGGCGGCTTGCGGGGCGGCGGCGCTCAGCGGCGGCACGAGCTGCGGCGGTGGCGGCGGCAGGCGGTGGCGGCAAGCGGCGCGGGCGGTGGGGCGTGGCGGCGCGGGCGGCGGTGGTGGTGGTGTTGGGGCAGGGTGGTGGCGTATATAAGGGGGGGGCAGCGACTTCGAGGAGGGGGCAAGGCGCGGCGGAGGCGAAGTCCAACTCGAACTCCGGTCCGAGTGGCGGCGGCGGAGGCGCGCGCGCATGCAGGAGGCGGTGGCGGCGGCCTGGCGCGGCTGGGCCTTAGGCCCAGTCGCCGCGGAAACACCTTTTTTTTAAACTTGGCCGACCGAAATAAAATGTAAAAAAAAAAAAAAAAACTAAAAATGCCAAAACAAATTTTCACCGTCTAAATAAAATATTTAGGACGAGTTGGACATTTTCTTGGCCCTAAAATGCAATTTTGAAAACGTGCAATTTTTCTAATGCAAATAAAATCCGAATAAAATAAAATAAAATCCAATAAATGATTTTAATATTCTTCCTCCGATATTTCAATTATTTTGTAGAAGTCATATTATCTCCACTCATTTGATTTAATATGAAATATTTCTCGGAGAGAAAAATTATTAAAATCAAAATCCTCGTTTCATTATTTGATAAAAATCAAATATGAAAACCGGAAAATCCCCAACTCTCTCCATGGGTCCTTGAGTTGCTTAGGATTTCGAGGATTGCGGAACGGAAATGCACTAAATGATGGTATGCATGGATGATCTATTTATAACATTCCAAATTGAAAATTTGGGATGTTACAAACCTACCACCCTTAAGATGAATCTTGCCCTCGAGATTCGGGTTCGCTAGAAAATAGGTATGGGTGGTCCTTGCGGAGATCATCCTCTCGTTCCCAGGTGGCTTCATCCTCGGTATGGTGGCTCCACTGAACTTTGCAAAACTTGATAACCTTACTGTGGGTGACTCTGTTGGCAAACTCAAGAATTTTAACTGGCTTCTTCCCGCAAGTCAAATCACTGTCCAACTGAATCGCCTCCAAGGGTACTGTATCTCTTAATGATATATCAGCCATCTCAGCATGACACTTCTTCAGTGTGAAACGTGGAACACATCATGGACTCCTGACAATCCCTCAGGTAACTCCAACTTGTAGGCAACATCTCCCATCCGTTCCAAAATGCGATACGGTCCTACAAATCTCGGGGCTAACTTTCACTTAACTCCAAAATGTTTCACTCCTCGCCAGGGCGATACTCGCAGATATGCTCTAACTCTTCTGCCTGGACTGAGCAATCTTCAGTCAGTCTCGGATCAGTTTTACCTTCTCCTTAGATTCTTTAATCAAGTTTGGTCCAAACAACTGTCGGTCTCCTACCTCATGCCACATCAACGGTGTTCTGCACCTGCGTCCATACAAGGCTTCAAACGGTGCCATCTTCAAACTAGCTTGGTAGCTATTGTGGGATGAGAACTCTGCATACGGCAAATTGTCATCCCAACTAGATCCATAATCTACCGCACAGGCTCTCAACATGTCCTCCATAATTTGATTGACTCTCTCAGTCTGTCCATCTGTCTGCGGGTGAAATGCTGTACTGAACTCCAATCTCATTCCCAAAGTCTGGTGTAACTGATGCCATAACTTTGAAGTAAACTGTGTTCCTCGATCCGATACGATGGTCCTCGAAACTCCATGTAGACATACGATCCTGGACATATAGATCTTGGCCAACTTTGCACTTTTATAGGTGGTTTTCACTGGGATGAAGTGAGCTACTTTGGTCAAACGATCAACTACTACCCATATGGAATCATATCCTGTTTTAGTCCTAGGTAATCCGGTGATAAAGTCCATGCCAAGTTTATCCCACTTCCATTCGGGTATCGGCATAGGCTGTAACAGTCATGTTGGCTTCTGATGTTCTTCCTTAACTCTCTGACATACATCACATACGGCTACATACTTGGCAATATCCTTCTTCATACCAGTCCCCCAAAAACGTTCCTTCAAATCCAAATACATCTTGGTGTTTCTGGGGTGTATCGAGTATGGTGAGTCATGGGCCTCTTGAAGTATTAACTTCCTGATCTCCTGGTTGTTGGGCACGTAAATACGGTCCTCAAACCATAGGGTATCGTGCTCATCCTCATGAAAACCTTTGGCCTTTCCTTTGCCCACCTTCTCCTTTATCTCGGCAATCTCTTTATCATCTTTTTGAGCTTCCCGAATCTTGTCCAGCAATGTCGACTGAACCTCCATTGTGGCAATGAACCTTCTAGGTACAATCTCTAATCGAAGTTCCATGATGTCCTTTGCAAATTCCTTCGGCAGTCCTTTACTTTCAAGGATATTAGCATAACTCTTCTGACTCAATGCGTTTGCTACGACATTGGCCTTTCCTGGATGATAGTGTAGCTTCATGTCATAATCCTTTATAAGATCCAACCATCTCCTCTGCCTAAGGTTCAGCTCCTTCTAGGTAAAGATGTACTTCAAACTCTTGTGATCCGTGTACACATCACAACGGTTTCCAATAAGGTAATGTCTCCAAGTCTTCAACGCATGCACTACGGCTACTAGCTCCAAATTATGTGTAGCATAATTCAACTCATGATGTTTTAGTTGTCGTGAGGCATACGAAACAACTCTTTCGTCCTGCATAAGCACACATCCAAGTCCTAAGCGAGAGGCGTCGCAATACACTTGGAACTCCTTATGTATATCTGGCAGTACTAGCACTGGGGTTGTAGTCAAACGTTTCTTCAACTCCTGGAAACTTGCTTCACAATCTTCTGTCCAGTTAAACTTGGTATCCTTCTTCAACACTTCAGTCATTGGTTTTGCAATCTTGGAAAAATTCTCAATGAATCTCCGGTAGTATCCCGCGAGTCCAAGAAAACTGCGGATCTCGCTAACTGAGGTGGGTGCCAACCATTCAGTGACTGACTGAACCTTGCTGGGGTCTACTGCTATACCTTCTCCTGATATAACATGTCCAAGGAATCCGACTTTCTTCAGCCAAAACACGCATTTGCTAAACTTAGCATACAACTGGTGTTCCCTGAGCTTCTCGAGAACTAAACACAAATGCTCTTTGTGCTCCTCCTCGTTCTTCGAGTATACCATGATATCATCAATAAACACCACAACAAACTTGTCCAAATACTCCATGAACAACTTGTTCATCATGCTCATGAAATAGGCAGGGGCGTTAGTCAGTCCAAGCGACATGACCGTGTACTCGTATAATCCATATCGCGTTGTGAATGCCGTCTTTGGTATGTCCTTCTCTCGTATCTTCAACTGATGATACCCTGATCATAAATCGATCTTTGAGAACACTTTAGCTCCTTGCAACTGATCAAACAGATTATTGATCATCGGCAATGGGTACTTGTTATTTATCGTCACTTCATTCAAGGCTCGATTATCAACAACCATCCTTAGGGATTTATCTTTCTTATCAACCAAAAGTACTGGGGCTCCCCAAGGTGATGAACTTCTTCGGATGTATCCTTTCTCCAATAAATCCTTGATCTGTTTCTTAATTTCCTCCAGATCACTCGCGGGCATTCGATAGGGTCTCTTGGATATTGGTCATGTTCCTGGTAACAGCTCTATCAAAAACTCAATGTCTCTGTCCGATGGCATGCCTGGTAACTCCTCTGGGAACACATCCGGGTAATCCTTTACTACCGGCACTTCCTCCTGAACAACTCCCGTAAGGGCATTCACTTGACTCCTCCTAGGCACATGCCTAGATACATACTTAATCTGTTTTCCTTCCGGAGTGGTGAGATAAATCGACTTACTAGCACAGTCAATGTGTCCTCCAAACTTTGACATCCAGTCCATACCCAATATCACATCCAATCCTTGCGACTCCAAGATAATTAGGTCGGACGGGAACACATGTGTACCAATGGTTAAGGGTATCTGGTCACACCATCGGCTAGCCATATACTCTGCTCCGGGTGAACTCACTAAGAGAGGGGGCCTAAGGGTTTGGTTTGGTAGTTTAAACTTATCCACGAATCCCCTTCATATGTATGAATGCGATGCACCAGTATCGAAAAGAACAAGAGCGGTAAATGACTTAACCAAAAACTTACCTATTACCGCGTCCGGCTGCTCTTCAACCTCCTCCACGTTAATGTGGTTCACTTGTCCTTTGTTGAATGGATTGGGCTTCTTCCCAGCGCTTGCATTTCCGTTTCCATTCCTTCCTTCGGGGCAATCATTGGCATAGTGCCCTGTCTTCCCACACTTAAAACAGGTAACCTGACTTAAGTCTCTTTTGGCGGGAGTGGACGGGTTGGAGCGGTTCTGATTTTTGTTAGCTTCGTTCCCCGTCCCATTCTTAGCACCACTGTGGTTATGTGATCCTCCTCCAGTGTGGTTGTGACCTCCATGGTTATGAACAAGTCCTCTCGAGTTCGGGGTTAGGCGAGGCTTCTGCTGAGCTCCTGAGTTATACTTCCCTTGTCCATACTTTCTCTTGCGGATCTCAATCTGCTGCTGTTTCCCTTCAATCACAAGAGCCTTATCTACCAACTCCTAGTAGTTGTTGAAGGTTGCTACCATCAACTGCATGCTCATCTCATCATTCAGCCCTTCCATAAACTTCTCCTGCTTCGCGGCATCTGTGGCCACATCATCAGGGGCATAGCGTGATAACTTGCTAAACTCATGCATGTACTGAGCCACAGTACGATTCCCCTGGCGTAGGTTGCGAAACTCCCGCTTCTTCATCTGCATAGCTCCAGTTGAGACATGGGCGGTGCGGAAA
Organism: Triticum aestivum; assembly: GCF_018294505.1. NCBI lineage: Eukaryota > Viridiplantae > Streptophyta > Magnoliopsida > Poales > Poaceae > Triticum > Triticum aestivum. Next base: position 38,071,225 of record NC_057800.1, on the reverse strand, counting down.
GCTTGCTGAAACTGGTCCCAAGTGACGTTGGCTACAGGAAAAGTGGTTGTGTAATTTTCCCACCATGAGGCTGCTGGTCCATCCAATTGATGTGGGGCAAAGCGCGCCCTCTCAGCATCTGTGGAACCTGCGCTGGTCAACTCCCTTCCAATAAGGCATAGCCAATCATCAACAACTATAGGCTCGGTGCTACTGGAAGACACCGGCGGCTGTAACCTTAGAAAACGGGCTTGGTTGTCCACTGGCGGTGGGTTGTTGTTGTTGTTGTTGTTGTTGTTGCCCTGGTTCTGAACTAGCAATTGCATCAAGGCATTCTGCTGCTGGATCAACTAGGTGAGCTCCAGCGGGAAGGCAAAACCGGTGTCACGTCTCGGAGGCATCTGATGGCACTAGTAGAAAAAGGGCCTGTTGTCCCGGTTCGTAAGGGCCTTTTGTCCCGGTTCCTGAACCGGGACTGAAGGGTCGGTACTAATGCCCTGTCCCTTTAGTACCGGTTCAATCCAGAACCGGGACAGATGGGCCTCCACATGGCCTGTGCGCGGAGCCCAGGCAGGAGACCCTTTGGTCCCGGATGTTGGCACCAACCGGGACCAGTAGGCATCCACGCGTCAGCATTTCTGTGGCTGGGGTTTTTGTTTTTTTGGAAGGGGGGGGGTTAATTTAGTTGTTTCATATATTGTGTTAGCTAGGTATAATTAATAGAGAGAAGTGTCCTCTCTTATGTCCGTGCTTGGTCGACGCTACATACTATACATACGTATAGAGAGGACTAGACACGCTAGCTAGCTAGTAAGCAAACGAAGGAAACAGAAGATCGTCATGAACATATATGCATACAGAGAGAAGTGATATCGACCACCTCTCCTTCTCCGAGAGATTGGTCGAACAACAAGTTCTCGTATATCTATCCGACACTACCGGCTACATATATACAATAATTATCTCTTACAAATATAATCTCCTAACATACGGACTCAGGGTCAAGAAAGAATGCCGCCAATTCCTCTTGAATTGCTCGCATGCGAGCTGGTGCTAGGAGTTCATCCCGCTTCCGAAACATCTAATTTGAAGAAGGGGGTCAATACATATATATATATATATATATATATATATATATATGAATGAATGAAACTCAACACAAATGATGGTAATAACATAAAATTGTGAATGTTGTTATTTACGCACTTCATATTGTTCGTCAGAGTAGCCCCGCTCACAGGTCGTGTGGCGGATGGACTCGCAAACATAGTATCCACAGAAATCATTCCCTTGTTCCTACCACAACCACTTTACAAGAAATAGAGGTCAGTCAAACTGATAAGCAAGAATGCCAAATGGTATTGATGAAACTAGCGCTTGAATCAATAGGAGATGCGTGGAACATGCTACTATAGTACTTTCTTTCGGGTGTCTAAATTGTAGCTTCTTCGGGAGTCCCGGAGCTTTTTTGGTGAATTTTTTCCAAACCCTGCCAGAAAAAGAACAATTACTTGATATATCAAGAAATGAACAAAGTTGCTAATATGGTGGATAATGATCGATTTAACTTACTTCTCGAGCATTTGAGTCATGTTCGCATAGTCCTGGGGATCTTTTTGTCTTGAGTCTAAGACGGTTACTAGTCCCTGCTCAAGCTTAATCTCTAGGAGAATATAGTGGAAACTGCACACGCATGCATAACTCATCAATTACATTACTATAACCTTGACTAATATATAAGGGAAACTGAATACGCACAAGACAGTAACACTCACTTAAAGTTGTAAGGAAAGAGTATTATATCTTTGTTTTCATTTATTACCAACGATCGTAGCAAGTTGGCCTCGGTATCTGCGGCATGAAATTTAACCTGAGTTGCATCTATGATATTTGTGTTAATGAACTCAATATCACCGATTTGTCGTTTCTTCAATTCGACGATCTTCAATCTGCATAATATAGTGAGGATAATTATAAATACATGCAATGAAAGAGCTGAGCTATATAGAGAGACTTAATGACAAAAGTGGTACTACTTACAGACAGTAGCAGGTGACCGTTGCTTTATCGAGGGCCAATTGATTGAAAAACTGAAAGAACTCCTCAAATGGAACAGGCAACAGATCAATTCCAACGAGGTCATGCTCCTTTTTAACTCTCACATACAAAGTACTCCTCCCCCAGACTCTCTGCAGATTTTCAAGTACCAATCATGCAATCTTCGCATCATCGTTGATAGAGATCTTTCATCTTTGACGAGAGGCTTCCCGTACTCGTTTCTTTGTATCTGCACCTCCATGAAATCATAGATTGCTATAACCGGGCACCATCCTCAGATCATTAGCGGGGGGTATGATGTCGCTAGGCACCTTGAGCGGGGGGTATGATTGCTTCGCTTGTTCGCCGAGCTGTGCAATTTGTTTCCCAGCTCGTCATTCTTTCAGCCTTTGATCACTGATAGTACTTCCCGACCGCTCCACTTCGGCAAATTCCTATCCAATAATGCGCTCATAGTTTCCTTTCGGCGGAGACTTGGGTGGTTTTGTCAGGGCAGCCAGAGTGTGCTTCGCTTTCACCGGATCTACCTTCTCCTCTGGAGGTGGATGTTTCTTTGCTTTCACCCATTCAAAGAAGTTCCTCACTTCTTCTCACGTGATCTCGGCATTCTCCTCCGGGGTCCTCTCGTATGTTAACTTCTCTGGATTCTTCAGAGAAGGGCCGAATCTGTATGTCCTCCCGCCTCTAGATGTACTGCTAGATGCCGACAGAGCAGACGGAGCGGTTGTCTTCTTTACTTGCTTATGAGGCAGAGGAGAAGGACTACGACACGCCGGAGCACCCAGAGCGACGGCAGGTCTCTTCCGCCCTTGCTGACTAGGCGGAGAAGGAGGAGGCTGGCTGCTCAGGCGTGCTAGCGCAGGCGGAGAAGGAGGCAGAGTACGGCCATGCGCCGGATAAGGAGCCAGCCAAGTGCCCTGATCATCACTCGCCGGAGGAGGAGGCGGTGGAGGAGGCGGAGTGCCCTGACTCGCCGGAGGAGGAGGAGGAGGCGGAGGCGTCCAGTTCAGAAGGTTGATGAGCTCCTTCCGCCATAGGCATGGAGTCTTCAGAGCAGAACCCAGCCTAGTCTCCCCTTCACCGGTAGGGTGGTCAAGCTGGAGGTCCTCAAATCCCTCCGTTATTCCATCCACCATCACCCTAGCATATCCTTCTGGAATCGGCCGGCAGTGAAAAGTTGCACCGGGTTCAGTAGGATAAACAGAGCTAACAGCCGCCTTGACCTTCAAATTCATCCATTGTGTCATAAGGTGGCAATTTTGAGACTCCGTGATAGCATCCATGGGATAGCTGGCAGGAACCGTCAAGACATGCTCCGGCTGAAGTAGCTTGGTGGAAGCCATGCTCCTTCTCCGCTGAGATGGCGGGGTAGCTTCGGGGAAAGCTTCGGCAGTTCGTTTGCTATGATTTGCTTCTCGTTCCTCTATCACTTGTACCCTTGCTTGCAGCGCCTGCATTTGGGTCTGCTGCACTTTTTTTCTCCTCTCCTGGCATTTGTAACCGCCTGCGTCCAGAAATCCAACCTTCCACGGAATGGAGCCTGGCATGCCTCGTGTCCGTCCAGGGTGCTCAGGATTCCCGAGGGCCATTGTGAGCTCGTCGTTCTCTCTGTCTGGAAAGAACGTCCCTTGGTGCGCTGCTTCGATATACTTCTGAAGCTTCTTGACTGGTATGTCCATTTGATCGTTCGTCCAAATGCACTTCCTTGATATAGGGTCCAAGGTTCCGCCAGCCCCGAAGAACCAAGTCCGGCAACGGTCTGGCCAGTTAATTGTCTCTGGTTCGATCCCTTTATCAACCAAATCATTCTTAGTCTTGGCCCACTTAGGCCGGGCTACGAGGTAGCCACCTGACCCAGTGCGATGGTGATGCTCCTTCTTGGCAGCATTTTGCTTGTTTGTCGCCGACATCCTCTTACTCTTTTCCGATGTCTTGTGGGCCACAAATGCGGGCCAGTGATCTCTGATCTTCTCATATCTGCCATTGAATTCTGGTGTCTCTTTATTTTTGACAAACTTATTCAGCTCTTTCTTCCACCTCCTGAATAGTTCTGCCATCCTCTTAAGAGCAAAAGACTTGATTAATTGCTCTTTAACTGGCTTCTCCGGATCATCCTCTGGCGGTAGGGTGAAATTTGACTTCAGCTCAGTCCAAAGATCATTTTTCTGCATATCATTGACATAAGACACCTCAAGGTCTTCTGTATGCTGATCGAGATCGTGTCCCTAACCAAAACCTTGCACTGAGCAACAAATGCGCTCTTTGTCCGGAGGGGTTCAATCGGTTGGCCATCTGGCGCGATTGCTATGATCTTAAACTTTTCATCCGAGATCAACTTTTTCTTCGGGCCTCGTCTCTTTACCGAAGTTGTGCTCGATCTGGAGGGCTAGAAAAAAGAACAAAGACTTAATTAATATGTGTACATACCAAAACAATGAATGCATCAATTAGCAAGTCAGCAGAAGCTTAACTAATATATATACCTGGCCGGACTCGGTTCGGTCACCGGAGACGTCATCACGGTCTCCTTCTTGCGCCGACATTGGGTCACCGGAGCCGTCCTCACGGTCTCCTTCTTGCACCGGCATTAGGTCACCGGAGCCATCATAATCATAGCCAGCTGCTTTCAGACCATCGGTGTCGTTGAGAAACAACGAGCAGACGGCATCACCTCCTCGTGCGATTATGTCCCCCAACAACTCTTCTTGTACTTCGTCTCGGGCGGTGTCCAGAGTTTCTACAAATATTTACAACATGGCAATTATTATTCAAACATGACAGATGGATATATTAGTGGCAAACGTAGAATTAATATTAATTAGTGGCCTTGACGCTGCTTCTCTAGGGTTTGGGGTGGCCTCGACGCTGCTTCTCTAGGGTTTGGGGTGGCCTCGACAACGCTTCAAGGATAAAAAAAGAAGAGGAAGAAGAAAAAACAGAGGAGAAGAAAGAATAGAGGAGTAAGAACTCCTCTATTCTTTCTTCTCCTCTTGTTTCTTCTTCTTCCTCTTTTTTTTATCGGGAATGAGGGTCGTCGAGGGTCACCGAGCGGTAGAGGAAACCCTAAATAGCAAGTATCATGGGTGTGAGATACATGTGGCCGTCGGTGTCGAACACTACATCCACGTCCCACAACTGACATGGGCATCGAAGCCCGCGTCACTTGTGGGACGTGGATGTACTGTCCGACACCGACGGCCACATGTATCTCACACCGACGATACTTGCTATTTAGGGTTTCCTCTACCGCTCGGCGACCCTCGATGACCCTCGTTCCCGATAAAAAAAGAGGAAGAAGAAGAAAAAAAAAGAGGAGAAGAAAGAATAGAGGAGAATTCTTTCTTCTCCTCTTTTTTTTCTTCTTCCTCTTCTTTTTTTATCCTCTTCTTCCTGTCATGTTCGACGACCCTCGACCCCTCGGCGACCCTAGACCCCCTCTCGACCCCCTCATGTCGAAGTTATCGGGTAGGGGTATATCAACAATGACATACCCGATACATACATACATACATATCACATGCATCCATACATATATGAACAAAATTAATATCTACTAATTAACAACCTAAATAAAAAAAACTAATACATATAGGAAGAAGAAGAAAAAAGAAGAGAATAAAGAATAGAGGAGAAGACTTCCTCTTCTTCTTCTCCTCTTCTTCTCTCTCTCTTCTTCCCCTTCTTCCTCGCCTCTCTCATGAATGTCCGACGTTCCCGACCCTTGACCCCCTAAACTAGTTCTCAACCCTCGACCCCCTATACTAGTTCTCAACCCCCCCCTCATGTCGAAGTTATCAGGGAGGGGGTATATCAACCCCCCCCCTCATGTCGAAGTTATCGGGGAGCGTTATATCGACCCCCTCTTGTCGAAGTTAACGGGGAGGGGGTATATCGACAATGACATACATACATGGAAAAAATGCTATCCATCTATACATACATAGCCACATACATATATACATGGAAATAATGCTATGAAAAAAATATGAACAAAAAAATGCTATGAACAAAAAAAATACACATAAACAAAAAAATACATATATGAACAAAAAATGCTCTGAACAAAAAAATGAACATCTATATATATGAACAAATATGGACATCTATATATACATACATATAGCCACATACATATATACATTATATATACGAACAAAAAAAATGAAAAAAATGATAAACTAGGGTGGCGCGCGTTGGCTCACAGTGAGGTTGACCGGCGAGGGCGACGACGGGGGCGGCGAGAGCGGCGGATGGCGTCGGGGCAGCACGGGCTCGGGGAGGAGGGCTCGGGGACGACGTCGAGATCGGTGGCGGCACGGGCTCGGGGTGGCGCGGGCTTGGGGATGACGGCAAGCTCGAGGGGCGGCGTGAGCTCGGGGAGGATGGCTCGGGGACAACGGCGAGCTCCCGGGCGGCGCGGGCTCAAAGGCGGCGCGGGCTCGAGGGCGGCAAGGGCTCGGGGGCGGCGCGGGCTCGAGGAGCGGGCGGCGGTGGTGGCAACGAGGAGCGGGCGGGGACGACGACGGCGACCTCGGGGCGGCGATGGCGAGCACGGGCAGCCTGGCAGCGTCAATGAGCTCGGCGTCGTTAGGGGGCAAATGGCGATGAAATCTGGAACTGCTAAGTGGTGGGTATATCCAGGCAGCTATGGTCCCGGTTCGTGGCATGAACCGGGACGAATGCCCACCTATGGTCCCGGTTCATGCCACTAACCGGGACCAAAGGTCTCTTTTCAGCAGCCCAAAGGGCGGGAAACAGAGGCCTTTGGTCCCGGTTGGTGGCTCGAATCGGGACCGTAGGTGGCCATTCATCCCGGTTCGTGCCACCAACCGGGACCAATGCCCCCCTATGGTCCCGGCTGGTGCTACCAACCGGGACCAAATGTCCTGTGCTGGCGCTGTGCGGTCATAAGTTTAGTCCCACCTCGCTAGTTGAGAGGGGATCGCAGTGGTTTATAAGCACTGCTGCGCCCACCCACTCGAGCTCCTCTCAACTGCAGGGTTACGGGCCTAATCTGTGCACTGCTATCCCTATTGGGCCTGCTAGGCCTTCTGTGGGCCTGAATCCTGGCCCATGGAAGGGTTTCTAGTCGTATTCAGGCCGTGGAGGCCTAGTAGGTGGCATTTTTTTTGTTTTCTTTTTTTCCTTTTATTTTTTTATTTGTACTAAATACTTATAGTTTTTTAGTGATTTCTTTTTGCTTTTAGGTCACAAAATTATAAACTTTCTGTTAGTGCCATTAGTTTTAAAATTTGATTTTTTTTGTTTTCTTCTTTTGTTTTCTTTTTTGCTTTTTCTTTTTTTATTTGTACTAAATACTTATAGTTTTTTAGTGTTTTCTTTTTTGCTTTTAGGGTTTCGGACGATCTCTTTCGAAGTTTCAGGGTTTCGGACGAAAGATCATCTGTTACAAAGGGATTTCATTTTCTTGAACTTATTTGAACTCCATATTTTTTCTGTGTTCAAAATGCACCATTCAAAGCCACATCATCAATTTTCAACCCTTTCTCTGAAAAAGTTGGCATAGCATACTCGTGTGTTACAAAGTTGGCATGGTATCATCATAATAGTTGCGGGAGAAAGTCTTCACTTTTTCTTCACTTGTGTCATTTGCTTATTGCGCTGTAACCATGGATAATCTTCATCGTTTATCAGGATGCTTGGGTCAGCCTTGACATTGAAGGGACGAATTTCATGAAACTTTTCATAATCTTCAGACATGTCTGTCTTGCCGTCCACTCCCAGAATGTCCCTTTTTCCTGAAATCACTATGTGGCGCTTTGGCTCATCGTATGATGTATTCACTTCCTTATCTTTTCTTTTTCTCGGTTTGGTAGACATGTCATTCACATAGATAACATGTGCCACATCATTGGTTATGACAAATGGTTTGTTAGTGTACCCAAGATTTTTCAAATCCACTGTTGTCATTCCGTACTGTGGGTCTACCTGTACCCCGCCGCCTAACAGATTGACCCATTTGCACTTAAACAAAGGGACCTTAAAATCAGGTCCATAGTCAAGTTCCCATATGTCCACTATTTAATCATAATATGTATCCTTTCCACTCTCGGTTGCTGCATCAAAGCGGACACCGCTGTTTTGGTTGGTGCTCTTTTGATCCTGGGCGATCATGTAAAATCTATTCCCATTTATTTCGTATCCTTTGTAAGTCAATACAGTCAAAGATGGTCCCCTGGACAACAATTACAACTCATCACAAACAGTGTTGTCACCTCTAGGACGTGTTTCCAACCAACTACTGAAAGTCCTGATGTGTTCACATGTAATCCAGTCGTCGCACTGCTCCGGGTGTTTGGAGCGCAGACTGTTCTTGTGTTCATCGACATACGGGGTCACCAAGGTAGAGTTCTGTAGAACTGTGTAGTGTGCTTGAGACCAAGAATATCCGTCCCTGCATATTATTGAGTCACTTCCAAGAGTGCCTTTTCCAGTCAGTCTCCCCTGATACCACGATTTTGGGAGACCTATCTTCTTAAGGCCAGGAATGAAGTTAACATAAAACCCGATAACATCCTCTTTTTGATGGCCCATGGAGATGCTTCCTTCTGGCCTATCACGGTTACGGACATATTTCTTTAGGACTCCCATGAACCTCTCAAAGGGGAACATATGGTGTAGAAATAAGGGCGCCAGGATAACAATCTCATCGACTAGATGAACTAGGACGTGCTTCATGATATTGAAGAAGGATGGTGGGAACACCAGCTCGAAACTAACATGACATTGCGCCACATCACTCCTTAGCCTTGGTACGATTTCTGGATCGATCACCTTCTAAGAGATTGCATTGAGGAATGCACATAGCTTCACAATGGCTAATCGGACGTTTTTCGGCAGAAGCCCCCTTAATGCAACCGGAAGCAGTTCCATCATAATCATGTGGCAGTCATGAGACTTCAGGTTCTGAAACTTTTTCTCTGGCATATTTATTATTCCCTTTATATTCGACGAGAAGCCAGTCGTGACCTTCATACTGAGCAGGCATTCAAAGAAGATTTCTTTCTCTTCTATCGTAAGAGCGTAGCTGGCAGGACCTTTATACTGCTTCGGAGGCATGCCGTCTTTTTCGTGCAAACGTTGCAGGTCCTCCCATGCCTCAGGTGTATCTTTTGTCTTCCCATACACGCCCAAGAAGCCTAGCAGGTTCACGCAAAGGTTCTTCGTCATGTGCATCACGTTGATTGAAGAGCGGACCTCTAGGTCTTTCCAGTAGGGTAGGTCCCAAAATACAGATTTCTTCTTCCACATGGGTGCGTGTCCCTCGGCGTCATTCAGAACATCTAGTCCACCGGGACCCTTTCCAAAGATTACGTTTAAATCATTGACCATAGCAAGTATGTGATCACCGGTACGCATGGCGGGCTTCTTCCGATGATCTGTCTCGCCTTTGAAATGCTTGCCTTTCTTTCGACATTGATGGTTGGTCGGAAGAAATCGACGATGGCCCAGGTACACATTCTTCCTGCATTTGTCCAGGTATATACTTTCAGTGTCATCTAAATAGTGCGTGCATGCGTGGTATCCTTTGTTTGTCTGTCCTGAAAGGTTACTGAGAGCGGGCCAATCGTTGATGGTCACGAACAGCAACGCCTTTAGGTTAAATTCCTCCTGTCTGTGCTCATCCCACGTACGTACACCGTTTCCATTCCACAGCTGTAAAAGTTCTTCAACTAATGGCCTTAGGTACACATCAATGTCATTGCCGGGTTGCTTAGGGCCTTGGATGAGAACTGGCATCATAATGAACTTCCGCTTCATGCACATCCAAGGTGGAAGGTTATACATACATAGAGTCACGGGCCAGGTGCTGTGATTGCTGCTCTGCTCCCCGAAAGGATTAATGCCATCCGCGCTTAAAGCAAACCATACATTCCTTGGGTCCTTTGCAAACTCATCCCAGTACATTCTCTCTATTTTTCTCCACTGCGAACTGTTAGCGGGTGCTCTCAACTTCCCATCTTTCTTTCGGTTCTCACTGTGCCATCGCATCAACTTGGCATGCCTTCGTTTCGAAACAGACGTTTCAACCGTGGTATTATAGGAGCATACCACATCTCCTTCGCAGGAACCCTCTTCATGGGGGGCTCGCCGTTAACATCACCAGGGTCATCTCGTCTGATCTTATACCGCAATGCACCGCATACCGGGCATGCGTTCAGATCCTTGTATGCACTAAGGTAGAGGATGCAGTCATTAGGGCATGCATGTATATTCTCCACCTCCAATCCTAGAGGGCATACGACCTTCTTTGCTGCGTATGTACTGTCGGGCAATTCGTTATCCTTTGGAAGCATCTTCTTCAATATTTTCAGTAGCTTCCCAAATCCTTTGTCGGCCACAGCATTCTCTGCCTTCCACTGCAGCAATTCCAGTACGGTACCGAGCTTTGTGTTGCCATCTTCGCAATTGGGGTACAACCCTTTATTGTGATCCTCTAACATGCGATCGAACTTCAGCTTCTCCTTTTGACTTTCGCATTGCGTCCTTGCATGGACAATGACCCGGCGGAGATCATCATCATCGGGCACATTGTCTGGTTCCTCTTGATCTTCAGCAGCTTCACCCGTTGCAGCATCATTGGGCACATCGTCTGGTTCCTCTTGAACTTCACCAGCTCCCCCATTGCAGCATCACCATTTTCAGGGGGCACATTGTTGTCATCGTACTCTTCTTCTTCTCCGTCTTCCAACATAACCCCTATTTCTCCGTGCCTCGTCCAAACACTATAGTGTGGAATGAAACCCTTGTAAAGCAGGTGGGAGTGAAGGATTTTCCGGTTAGAGTAAGACCTCGTATTCCCACATTCAGTGCATGGACAACACATAAAACCATTCTGCTTGTTTGCCCCAGCCGCATCGAGAAACACATGCACGCCCTTAATGTACTCGCAGGTGTGTCTGTCACCGTACATCCATTGCTGGTTCATCTGCGTGCATTATATATAATTAAGTGTCCAAATTAATAGAAGTTCATCATCACATTAAAATGAAAGTGCATACATAGTTCTCATCTAACAACATATAGGTCTCCAGAGCATCTAATTAATTAAACCATACATTGAAACTATGTAAAACATTTCTATGCGAAAACAAATGCGATCATAATCGCAACCAAGGTAACAATTGATCCAACGGCATAATGATACCAAGCCTCGGTATGAATGGCATATTTTCTAATCTTCCTAATCTGCAAGCGCATTGCATCCATCTTGATCTTGTGATCATCGACGACATCTGCAACACGCAACTCCAATATCATCTTCTCCTCCTCAATTTTTTTATTTTTTCCTTCAACAAATTGTTTTCTTCTTCAACTAAATTTAATCTCTCGACAATAGGGTCGGTTGGCATTTCCGATTCACATACATCCTACATAAATAAAATCTATGTCACGTTGGTCGGCATAATTTTCATAAACAATAAATGAACCAATAGTTATAAAGATAATATATATACCACATCCGAATCATAGACAAGACGAGGGCCGACGGGGGCGGATAACAAAACCATCGCACTATATAAGATGCAATAATAAAAGTAAGCAAATAATACAAGTATCTATGTAAACATACAAATAAGAATATTTTTCCTTTCAGAAAGAAGATAAGAACAAGGGGCTCACCATGGTGATGCCGGCGATGAGCTCGGCGCGGGTGATCGACGGCGGTGATGACGGGGACGGGGCGTGACGGACCGCTAAACCTAGACAAATATTGTTGAAAATGGAGCTTGGAGGTCGAGCTTGGAGAGGAGAAAGATTAAGTAGTGTGGCTCGGGCATTCCATCGAACACCTTGTGTGCATAGGAGGTGAGCTAGAGCACCACCAAGCCCTCTCCCCCTCGGCTAGAAAAAAACAGAGCAGTGTGCTCTGCTCTTATGCGAGGGGGTATATATAGGAACCTCATTGGTCCCGGTTGGTGGCATGAACCGGGACTAAAGGGGAGCCTTTGGTCCCGGTTCAAGCCACCAACCGGGACCAATTATGGTGGGCCAGGAGCAAGACCCATTGGTCCTGGTTCGTCCCACCAACCGGGACCAATAGGTCTAGATGAACCGGGACCAATGGCCCATGTGGCCCGGCCGGCCCCCTGGGCTCACGAACCAGGTCCAATGCCCCCATCGGTCCCGGTTCTGGACTGAACCGGGACTAATGGGCTGACCCGGCCTGGACCAAAGCCCTATTTTCTACTAGTGTGGGTTTAGATGGGAGAGATTTAGAATAGAAAAGGGGTCTAATGAGAAGGCACTACCCATATGCACATGAGACAAACACAATCATTTCACTCAATCAATCAAGCAAGGGCACACAAACGATCTACAACTATCGCACAAGTGCTCACTACTACTATATACATGGGGGAATACTAGTGATATATGGTAGTCATCTAGAAATTTTGATCAGTGGAAGACTCCATGATGTCTGCTCCAGCTTTGTCTTCAAGGTCATCATCACTAGGATCGGAATCGGTGTCGTCGATGATCCTAGTCTTCGCCTTCTTCAAGTCCATCATGTCCGCACACATCTGGTTCTCCTGACGTCGAATGTGCTGGTTTAACTCGTGGATGAAAGCTGCAATGGATCTATCCTTCTTTGTGCTAATTACTTCCCATTGCTTGTCTCGGCGCCCACATATTTGGTAGATAGTGTCCTTAAGCTCCCTGTCATAAACTTCTCCAATGCGTCCCATGGTGATGTGAGCTTCCATACTCTTTCCTAAACTCCAGGTTCGTGCGTCGAAGGAAAATTCTATGGGTTTAGAAGTTGGCGAGAACATCCTTCCTGGAACTTGTACTTGAATCATACAGCGCTCCTCTTCAGGTAAAGTGGCGTTGTACGTCCCGGTGAAGCTTGGTATTCCAATATTCAAGTACCTAGTGACTTCCTTCAAGTGGCGTCCAAAAGGTGTGTCTTCATCCGGTTGTGCAAACTTGTTCTTCATCTCCGTCATCCTAAAGAGTAGAAAATGGAGAGGAGTCAGAAATGAGAAGAGAAGTGTGACCTAGGGTTTATCTTAGTGGTCGTGTCCTACACTCAGCGTGTGCTCGGATACTATCTTGTGGCGACCCGACCTCAGATGGTCAAGTCTCTGTGCTTCAGTGTCATCCCTGGATCGGTAATGCTGACACACACAGTACTCGAAGGATTTATAACAGAGTAGCAATCACACACTATTACATCGAATGACTCCAAAGAGAACTTATTACAATAATATGGCTTAAGTCCATCTAATGCGATAACAGCGGAAGCCTTGGAAGATAGGGTGAGTCCATCAACTCCAACGGCATAGCTGAGCTGCACGGCAACGACCTAACGAACCTTACTCCTCGTTTGAAAAGTCTGCAACATAATACGTTGCAGCCCGAAAACTGGTCAGCACATGGAATATGCTGGCAAAGTAACATAGTAGAGCAAGAACAAAATAATGCTATCACTACATGCATATATGGCTAGTGGAAAGCTCTATGGTTATAGTTTTGCGAAAAGCCAATTTTTCCCTACAACAAAGGAATGTATTTTTATTTAACTATCATGGTGGTTGAAACATCATTGAGAAGGTACCCCCAACTCAATCCTAATTAAAGTGATTAACAACCCAACAGTATTAATTAAACATGGCGAGATACATGTGATAACCCAAGTACTAGATACTCAAGAATTGTCCATAACCGGGGACACGACTAACCATGATTAGATTGTACACTCTGCAGAGGTTTGCGCACTTTTCCCCACAAGACTCGACCGCCTCCGTTGGATTTCTCACACTACATGGTGTTTGAGAAACGGATGACCGAGACACAGTCTTTGAGAAACGTTAACTCTCTACTCCGGGTAGACCATACCAAACCTACAAAACCCACTACCTGCTGATCTACCTCTTAAAGAGCTTCACGTAACTTACTCAACTATGCTAGAGCCCATAATAGCTTGTGGCTGCACACGGAAGTTTCTAGCATGAATCATCTCAGTTCCCTTTGAGCCTGGGTGGCGGTCCATAGGAAGATCACACGGGTACCCCGGGATTTCCAAAAAATATGGACAACAATGGGTTCCCCAGGTGCCTCAATCCACCCAGTTGTTTGATTAAGTTGCCACCTTAAGTTGAACCATTATTTAACAATCTCACATCTGTCATGAATTTCACTCAAACCCAAACCACGTCTACGAGCATAGCATAGCAATATAAGCAATACGTAGTAACTCCCAAGGGTTTGAATATAACAGGTCAATAGGTTCTACCTCAGCAACTACTTCCCAACCCACAAGTTAATGACATCCTAATCATGCAATGTTTGAGGATTGGAACTAATGCATAACAACTGGTTAATAATGGGATATGATCAAAGTGTTACTTGCCTTGCTGACGATCCGCGAATCCTAGAGACTCGTAGTAACACGCTTCGCACTCTGGGAATTCTATCGCAAGCAAACAATAACATACATAAGTAAAAGCAACGATGCACAAGCAAAACTCAAATAAGAGAGGTTGACCAGAAATTTCAACTTAAGAACTCCGGTACGCAAAAAGAATCAAATCAAACGATGCAACGAAAGTCAAACGACGAAAGAAAACAACTTCGTTTACTAATCTGAAACTAGGTCAAATTTTATAGTAGCAAAAACTTGTTTGAGTTGGTTAAACGGAAAGAGGGTTTCGAGACGAAACTTGAGGCGCTTGAATCGCCTGATTCCGATAAATGAGCGAAAAGATAAACAGAATCTAAGATCGGGTCAGAAATCACGATCAGAGAAAATCGCGGAATAAGTCTGATAAAAGAAAACTCACGAATAGACTAACGAATGAGCGTTCGTTAGATGTAACTAACAGGCGAGGAATCATTCATTAAAATGAACGTTCGAACGAACGTCCGCTAACTAGAAGAACCGAGAGAAAAAAGAAAAACCCGGTGGATCCGAAAAAACGGATCTAGGGTTTCTAAAAAAACCGAACGGTCTTTAAGAAAACCGGCAGCGGGGGGCGGCGGCTACCACTGGCGAGAGGTCCGGCGAGGCGAGGCAGCGGCGGGCGGCGGCGCTCGGTGGCAGCGCGATCTGTGGCGGTGGCGGCGGCAGGCGGTGGTGGCGGCAAGCGGCGCGGGCGGCGGCGATGGTGGTGTTGGGGCGGGGTGGTGGTGTATATAAGGGGGGGGGGGGGCAGCGACTTGGAGGAGGGGGCAAGGCGCGGCGGAGGCGGAGTCCAACTCGGACTACGGTCCGAGTGGCGGCGGCGGTGGCGCGCGCGCGCGCAGGAGGCGGCGGCGGCGGCCTGGCACGGCTGGGCCTTAGGCCCAGTCGGCGCGGAAACACCTTTTTTTTAAACTTTGCCAACCGAAATAAATCTAAAAAAATAAATAAATAAAAACCTAAAAATGCCAAAACAAATTTTCACCGTCTAAATAAAATATTTAGGACGAGTTGGACATTTTCTTGGCCCTAAAATGCAATTTTGAAAACATGCAATTTTTCTAATGCAAATAAAATCCAAATAATATCCAATAAATTATTTTAATATTATTCCTCCGATATTTCAATTATTTTGGAGAAGTCATATTTTCTCCACTCATTTGATTTAATACGAAATATTTCTTGGAGAGAAAAATTATTAAAATCAAAATCCTCATTTCATTATTTGATAAAAATAAAATATGAAAACCGGAAAATACTCAACTCTCTCCATGGGTCCTTGAGTTGCTTAGGATTTCAAGGATTGCGGAACGGAAATGCACAAAATCATGGTATGCATGGATGATCTATGTATAACATTCCAAATTGAAAATTTGGGATGTTACACCGCAAGATCGAACCCAAAGCTAAGCACTTCTCCCATGGCAAGAACTACCAATCTAGTTGGCCAAACCAAACGGATAATTCGAAGAGACTTGCAAAGATAACCAATCATACATAAAAAGAATTCAGAGAAGATTCAAATATTATTCATAGATAGACTTGATCATAAACCCACAACTCATCGGTCGCAACAAACACCGCAAAAAGAAGAAGATTACACCGAATAGATCTCCACAAGAGAGGGGGATAACTTTGTATTGAGATCCAAAAAGAGAGAAGAAGCCATCTAGCTACTAACTATGGACCCGAAGGTCTGAGGTAAACTAGTCACATTTCATCGGAGAGGCTATGATGATGTAGAAGCCCTCCGTGATGACGGCCCTCTCCGACGGAGCTCCGGAACAGGCCCCAAGATGGGATCTCGTGGATACAGAAAGTTGCGGCGGTGGAATTAGGTTTTTGGCTCCTTTTCTGGTCGTTTGGGGGTACGTAGGTATATATAGGAGGAAGGAGTACGTTGGTGGAGCACCGAGGGGCCCACGAGGCAGGGGGGCACGCCCTAGGGGGTGCCCCCCACCCTCGTGACCGCCTCTTTGACTCCTTGGAGTAGGGTCCAAGTCTCCTGGATCACGTTCGGTGATAAAATCACGTTCCCGAAGGTTTTATCCCGTTTGGACTTCGTTTGATATTCTGTTCCTCCAAAGTACTGAAATAGGCAAAAAAAACCAGCAATTCTAGGTTGGGCCTCCGGTTAACAGGTTAGTCCCAAAAATAATATAAAAGTGGAAAATAAAGCCAAATATAGTCCAAAACAGTAGATAATATAGCATGGAGCAATCAAAAATTAAAGATACGTTGGAGACGTACCAGTGACCTCCATCAAACGCGTTTGAATTTTTAAATGCCTTCATGATTGTACAATCTTTCCACAGGTGGGTGGCTGGCTTCTCTCGGGCGCCATGCTTTGGACAAGGTTCATTCAATAGTTGCTCAAGGGTGGGACCTGACCCGCCTGAACGAGGGGGTTGCCTGCCCTTGCCTTGTTGGTTTCCTCCCTGTGCATTAGTGTTAGCAACAAACTCATCAGCCTTACGCTTATTACCTCCATGTTTTGCCGGGTCACGCTAGTGACACTTGCCGTTGTCGTTCTTCTTTCCCTTCGCTGTCTTTTCTTCGTCAGACACCAGGTCTTTGGTACTATCAGAATCAGCATACTAGACGAGAGCCGCCATCAACTGGCCCATGTCATTGCAGTCACGTTTGAGCCGCCCCAACTTCTGCTTCAGAGGTTCAAAACTGCAATTTTTCTCCAACATCAAGACTGCTGAGCTGGCATCCATCTTATCAGACGAATGTATTATCTCCTTGACCTGGCACACCCAATGGGTTGTAGACTCACCGTCGTCTTGTTTACAATCAGTTAGGTCCACAATCTACATAGGTTGCTTACACATGTGTTTGAAGTTCTGGATGAACTGGACCTTCAACTCCGCCCATGAGCTGATAAAATCGGGTGGCAACCCCTTCAACCAAGTACGAGTTGTTCCATCTAACATCATAGTGAAATACTTGGCCATTGCTGCGTCGCTGACCTCCAACAACTCCATAGCCATCTCATAACTCTCAATCCAAGCCCCGGGCTGTAAGTCAGCCGTGTAATTAGGCACCTTACGAGGCCCCTTAAAGTCCTTTGGCAAAGGCTCATTACGTATGGCCGGCAGCAAGCAAGGGACGCCTCCGGTTCTTGTGGCCACTCCTGCCTCGATCGAGGTTGCTGGATAAGCCGGAATAGTTTGATGAGCCGCCCGATCTGCTGCCATTTGAACTGCTCGTTCCGCCTCTTGTCGAATCCTCTCTAGATCCACCAAGTTAAGGGCTTCAGCCTGCACTGGCTCATGCCTGTGTGGCCGGTTGCGGCGTTGAGCATTGCTTGACATGTCCGCGGATTCCATGTGCCTACTGTAGCTCGCACTCCGGCTTGGGAGAGGAGTTGAATGGATCCTGTCTCGACTATAGGAGTACGCATCCTGCTGTGCCAGAGCTGTCTGAAGAAGTTCTCTTACCCTCCGCGTTTTGACCGCCGCCGGTGAGTCACTTTCCATTGGGAGAGCCGCCAAACGAGCCGACGCTGCGATGAGGTTTTCCAAGGGGTTGGAGAAGTGACCCAGCGGTGTTGGTATGTAATGAGGCGGAGCGGTAATTATACGAGCTGGTTCCATGGCACGCGGCTGAATCGGTGCGCCGGGTGTCGTGATCCGGCGTGCCTCTGGCGGGTTGCTTCCCCTAGCTCTGGGTGTATGGAATAGGTTCCTAGGATCAAGCGTCAGAGGTAGACGTGAATGAGTTTTCTTATGCCTTCTTCATCCACCGAGAGCCGGAAGGTCTCTGCTGGAAGCTGTTGAGCACGAACGTCCAAAGCCGCCCGCTCTGCTGCCATCCTGACTTTCTCTGCGGCCAGACTTTCCTTAGCTTGCACCATCTCTTCACGTACGCGTGCCACCTCTGCATCATGTTCGGCTTTATCCGCCGACTTTACCACGACAGTCCACAGAGTCGTCAGTTTATCCATGAGGTCCATTAGAATCTGAGCCAGGGGGCGCGCGGGGTCTCCTGATCCAGCCGCGGTCGACCCGGTAGCTGTTGCCGCTGCTGCTGTGGAGTTCTGCCCGGGCTGTGTCCCTGCCATGAAGACTCCGGTCCAATTCTACGGCTCAAGGGGGTCCGGAATACTGCTGTCATCGGGACAGCCCCCGAGCATGCCATCCTGGAGGTGGTACAAAGAGTTCATCTCGTCCCTTGATGATGCAGTGTCAGAACAGACGGTCATCTCACCGCCCTCCACCGATCCTTTAGAGTATTCACCGCCGTGGATGCAGCCTACGAAGGCATGCTTCACGACAGATTGAACATGGGTGGTCCTCGCGCGCCGAGCCGTTTCGATGTGGTTGGTGTGGACGTCCGGCTCAGGGCCCGACTCCCCGATCCGGCCGATGAAGACGTGAATTCCACCTAAGGGGACTCGGTACCCGTACTTAACTTAGCTGGCCTAAGGGCCCCAGCCTTTGTCGTCGATGTAGAGCTTGCCGCGACGACTCTTGGTCATCTGGCCCACACCGTATCCCTTGAGCCCATCGAAGTTGCCCTTCAAGAACTCAAATCCATCGTGCGCCGGCCCCACGGTGGGCGCCAACTGTCGTGGAATTGTCACGGCAGATGTCCTAGCGAAAGGACTTAGTCATAGTGCCATCACAACTAGGAAGCTTAAAGGGGTTAATCGGGACAAGGGACACGAGAGGTTTTATACTTGTTCGTCCCCTTACGATGAAGGTAAAAGCCTATGTCGAGTTGTGTTGGTATTGCTGGGGTTTCGATCACCAAGAGGCTTAACTCGCCGGCTTGGTTATTGATCTCTTGTTTCTTGCCCTAAGCCGCCACCGGGTTGTCCCCTTATATACACGGGTTGACGCCTGGTGGCCTAAAGAGTCCCGGCCGGCTCATAATCGTGTCCGGCTCGGTGACTTCCTTTACATGCCTTTCTTTACAATTCTTTCCTTACATACGGCGGTTCAAAATACCGGGCCTTAAGCCGCCTCCAGGCCTTTGGACCTTCTATAAGATTTTATAAACTATCGTCTGGAATGTTTACTAGGCTTCTTGTGTAACCCGCCATTGGGGCTGACCCGGCCCCTCCTGGGCGGGTCATAACTGAAAGCTACATCCCCAACATTAGGCCCCAGGTTGACTTCGAACTTCGGTCTTTGTCAATCTTCAATACTTAGACAAAAATCCCTCTTATCCTCGTAGAAGTTTTTGTAACCCATCGTGACATCATCTTTTGAAAATGCAAAAAACTTTTATGACATCATTTCCCAACGGATCTTCATCTTTAATGTCTCCCGAGAATCGAGGCGTCTGTTTAGTTGGATAACCATTACTCGGCTATCCCTCGTTTTTCGTACCCGTCTGTTCACATTTTCCTTATAAATAGGTGATACGCCTCCAACGTATCTATAATTTTTGATTGCTCCATGCTATATTATCTACTCTTTTGGACATTATTGGGCTTTATTATCCACTTTTATATTATTTTTGGCACTATCCTATTAACCGGATGCCCAGCCCAGAATTGCTATTTTTCGCCTGTTTTAAGGTTTCGAGGAAAAGGAATATCAAAGGAGTCCAAACGGAATGAAACCTTCGGGAACGTGATTTTCTCACCGAATACAACTCAGGAGACTTGGACCCTACGTCAAGACAACTAACAGGAGGCCATGTGGTAGGGGGGCGCACCTGCCCCCTAGGCGCGCCCTCCACCCTCGTGGGCCCCCTGTTGCTCCACCGACGTACTTCTTCCTCCTATATATATCCACGTACCCCCAAACGATCAGAACAGGAGCAAAAAACCCTAATTCCACCACTATAACTTTTGGTATCCACGAGATCCCATCTTCGGGCCTGTTCCAAAGCTCCACTGGAGGGGCATCGATCATGGACGGCTTATACATCAACACCATAGCTTCTCCGATGAAGTGTGACTAGTTTACTTCAGACCTATGGGTCCATAGATAGTAGCTAGATGGCTTCTTCTCTCTTTTTGGATCTCGATACAATGTTCTCCCCCTCTCTTGTGGAGATCTATTCGATGTAATCTTCTTTTTGCGGTGTGTTTGTTGAGACCGATGAATTGTGGGTTTATGATCAAGTCTATCTATGAATAATATTTGAATATTCTCTGAATTCTTTTCTATATGATTGGTTATCTTTGCAAGTCTCTTCGAATTATCAGGTTGGTTTGGCCTACTAGATTGATCTTCCTTGCAATGGGAGAAGTGCTTAGCTTTGGGTTCAATCTTGCGGTGTCCTTTCCCGGTGACAGTAAGGGCAGCAAGGCACCTATCGTATTGTTGCCATCGAGGATAACAAGATGGTTTTTTCTTCATATTGCATGAGTCTATCCCTCTACATCATGTCATCTTGCTTAAGGCGTTACTCTGTTTTTAACTTAATACTCTAGATGCATGTTGGATAGCGGTCTACTTGTAGAGTCGGTCTACTTGTCTCGGACGTGATGCCTATATACATGATCATACCTAGATATTCTCATAACTATGCTCAATTCTGTCCATTGCTCAATAGTAATTTGTTCACCCACCATAGAATACTTATGCTCTCGAGAGAAGCCACTAGTGAAACCTATGGCCCCCGGGTCTATCTTTATCATATTAATCTTCTACTACTTAGTTATTTACTTTGCTATTTACGTTGCCTTTATTTTACTTTGCATCTTTATCATAAAAATACCAAAAATATTATCTTATCATATCTATCAGATCTCACTCTCGTAAGTGGCCAACCAATTCACTTGAGTGAGACAGAGGAGAGTGGAATTTCGTGTGTAGGGGTGAAATCCGTAGATCTACGAAGGAACGCCAAAAGCGAAGGCAGCTCTCTGGGTCCCTACCGCTATAGGGATTGACAACCCCTATTTGCTTTGGTTGCGAGAATTTATTTGTTTTCTGCAGGTACGAGTGGCTCGGGCGTAGCTTCCTACTAGGTTGATTCCTTCGTTCTCAAAAACTAAGGGAAATACTTATGCTACTTTGCTGCATCATCCCTTCCTCTTTGGGGAAAACCAACGTAGTGCTAAAAGAGGTAGCAAGAAGGATTTATGGCGCCGTTGCCAGGGAGGTCTACGCAAAAGTCAACATACCAAGTACCCATCACGTACCGTTATCTCCCGCATTACATTATTTGCCATTTGCCTCTCGTTTTCTTCTCCCCCCAATTCACCCTTGCCGTTTTATTCGCCCTCTCTCTCTATCCTCCCTCTCTTTATCTATTTGCCTCTTTTTGCCCATTTCTTGTTTGCTCGTATGGTTGGAATAGTTGTTTATTTATTACTAAACAGAGAACCTAAGATCTATGGATCCTCATCTGCTTGCTAATCTTTTTAAGAGATCCAATTATGATGAACCAATTGCTAGTGAGTTTTGTGCACTCGATTATCTTTATGAAGTTTTGCTTGAAATTCGCGAATCTGAAAATTGTGATGAAGTACTTTATGAAGTAATTCACGATAGATCTTTGAATAAAAAGCATGATTGCAATTATGCTATTATAAAATCTATTAATGTCAATTATGCTAATAATATGCAACACCCTAAGCTTGGGGATGCTAGTTTTGCTATGTCCTCCACTTGTTGCAATGATCATGATTGGGGTGATTCTTCTTTTGATCTTGAAAATTTATTTAAACCCCATGATGAATATGAGATTGATTATAGTGTTTGCAATAATATTGAAAGTGGGTTTGGAAAGGTCATGACTTTAGTTAATGTTGATCCCACTATTTCAGAAGAGTGTCAACTTTGCATGCATGTGGGTCATGTTGAGATTATTTTATGTGATAGATATATTGTTGTATTCGCTTATGATCCTACATGTAATTATTATGAGAGAGGAAAATATGGTGGTAGAAATTTTTATGTTACTAAATTACCTCTCATTATGTTGAGATTGCTATTGTTTCTTTTCGCTTCCTTGCATATGCTAGTTTTTGCGTGCCTTGATAATTTGTTTGCCTATAAGATGCCTATGCATAGAATTATGTTATACTTATATGTGTTTGTCACATGCTTTATGATGCTCCTTTTGTGCTTCAATTCTTGTCTTTCATGTGAGCATCATTAAAATTATCGATGACTAGCTATAAGGCTTTAAAGAAAAGCGCTTGTTGGGAGACAACCCAATATTAGTCCTTGATTTTATTTAATAAATAAATTATTTAGCCTCTGTTTTGGTTGTGTTTTTTTGTTTAATTAGTTTTTGTGCCAAGTAGAACCGTTGGGAAGACTTGGGGAAAGTCTTGTTGAACTTGCTGTAAAAAACATAAACTTTAGCGCTTACGAGAACTGCTGTCATTTTTATTTGGAAGGTTCTATTTAGTTAATTCCTTTTGAATATGATTAATAGATGAATGTTTCACGTCCAGCAATTTATTTTAGAATTTTTGGGGTTCCAGATCTTGTGCTAGCTACAGATTACTACAGACTGTTCTGTTTTTGACAGATTCTGTTTTGCGTGTGTTGTTTGCTTATTTTGATGAATCTATGGCTAGTAAATTAGTTTATAAACCATAGAGAAGTTGGAATACAGTAGGTATAACACCCATATAAATAAAGAATTAGTTCATTACAGTACCTTGAAGTGGTCTTTGTTTTCATTCGCTAACGGAGCTCACGAGATTTTCTACTTTAAGTTTTGTGTTGTGAAGTTTTCAAGTTTTGGGTAAAGATTTGATGGATTATGGAACAAGTAGTGGCAAGAGCCTAAGCTTGGGGATGCCCATGGAACCCCCAAGATAATCTAAGGACGCCTAAAAGCCAAAGCTTGGGATGCCCCGGAAGGCATCCCCTCTTTCGTCTACTTCTATCGGTCACTTTACTTGGAGCTATATTTTTATTTACCACATGATATATGTTTTACTTGGAGCATCTTGGATTTGAGTCTTTGCTTATTAGTTCACCACAATCATCCTTTCTGTACACATCTTTTGAGAGAGCCATACATGATTTGGAATTTGTTAGAATACTCTATGTGCTTCGCTTATATCTTTTGAGTTATATAATTTTGCTCTAGTGCTTCACTTATATCTTTTAGAGCACGGTGGTGGATTTGTTTTATAGAAACTATTGATCTCTCATGCTTCACTTAGATTATGTTGAGAGTCTTAATAGCATGGTAATTTTCTTAAAATCCTAATATGCTTGGTATGCAAGATTAATAATAAAACTTTCTTATGAGTGTGTTAAATACTAAGAGAAGTTTGATGCTTGATGATTGTTTTGAGACATGGAGGTAATACTATCAAAGTCGTGCTAGTTGATTAGTTTTGAAATTGAGAAATACTTGTGTTGAGGTTTGCAAGTCCCGTAGCATGCACGCATGGTAAACGTTATGCAAAAAATTTGAAACATGCGGTGTTATTTGATTGTCTTCCTTATGAGTGGCGGTCGGGGACGAGCGATGATCTTTTCCTACCAATCTATCCCCCTAGGAGCATGCGCGTAGTACCGAGGTTTTTGATGACTTGTAGATTTTTGCAATAAGTATGTGAGTTCTTTATGACTAATGTTGAGTCCATGGATTATACGCACTCTCACCCTTCCATCCTTGCTAGCCTCTTCGGTACCGTGCATTGCCCTTTCTCACATTGAGAGTTGGCGCAAACTTTGTCGGTGCATCCAAACCCCGTGATACAATATGCTCTTTCACACATAAACCTCCTTATATCTTCCTCAAAACAGCCACCATACCTACCTATTATGGCATTTCCATAGCCATTCCGAGATATATTGCCATGCAACTTTCCATCATTCCGTTCATCATGACACACTCATCATTTTCATATTGCTTAGCATGATCATGTAGTTGACATAGTATTTGTGGCAAAGCCACCGTTCATAATTCTTTCATACATGTCACTCTTGGTTCATTGCATATCCCGGTACACCGCGGAGGCATTCATATAGAGTCATCTTTGTTCTAGTATCAAGTTGTAATCATTGAGTTGTAAATAAATAGAAGTGTGATGATCATCATTTTCTAGAGCATTGTCCCAAGTGAGGAATATAAAAAAAAGGAAAGGCCATATAAAAGAGAAGGCCCAAAAAAAAGAGAAAGGCCATAAAAAAAGAGAAAAGGCCCAAAAAAAGAAAAAAATGAGAGAAAAAGAGAGAAGAGACAATGTTACTATCCTTTGCCACACTTGTGCTTCAAAGTAGCACCATGATCTTCACAGTATAGAGTCTCTCATGTTATCACTTTCATATACTAGTGGGAATTTTTCATTATAGAACTTGGCTTGTATATTCCAACAATGGGCCTCCTCAAGTGCCCTAGGTCTTCGTGAACAAGCAAGTTGGATGCACACCAACTAGTTTATTTTGTTGAGATTTCATTCATTTATAGCTCTAGTGCATCCGTTGCATGGCAACCCCTACTCCTTGCATTAACATCAATCGGTGGGCATCTCCATAGCCCATTGATTAGCCTCGTTGATGTGAGACTTCCTCTTTTTTTTGTCTTCTCCACATAACCCCCCTCATTATATTTTATTCCACCTATAGTGCTATGTCCATGGCTCGGGCTCATATATTGTGTGAAAGTTTATAGGTTTGAGATTACTAAAGTATGAAACAATTGCTTGGCTTGTCATCGGGGTTGTGCATGATGATAGCAATCTTGTGTGATGAAAATGAAACATGACTAAACC
Source organism: Triticum aestivum (assembly GCF_018294505.1). Taxonomy (NCBI): domain Eukaryota; kingdom Viridiplantae; phylum Streptophyta; class Magnoliopsida; order Poales; family Poaceae; genus Triticum; species Triticum aestivum. The sequence goes on along the minus strand of NC_057800.1, from coordinate 38,046,104 downwards.
ATATGATTTTGTAGGGATGAACTTTCTTTGGCCATGTTATTTTGAGAAGACATAATTTCTTAGTTAGTATGCTTGAAGTATTATCATTTTTATGTCAATATGCACTTTTGTCTTGAATCTTTCGGATCTGAATATTTATACCACAATTAAGAAGAATTACATTAAAATTATGCCAAGTAGCACTCTGCATCAAAAATTCTGTTTTTATCGTTTACCTACTCGAGGACGTGCAGGAATTAAGCTTGGGGATGCTTGATACGTCTCCAACGTATCTATAATTTTTGATTGCTCCATGCTATATTATCTACTGTTTTGGACATTATTGTGCTTTATTATCCACTTTATATTATTTTGGGACTAACCTATTAACCGGAGGCCCAGCCCAGAATTGATGTTTTTTGCCTGTTTTAGGGTTTCGAAGAAAAGGAATATCAAACGGAGTCCAAACGGAATGAAACCTTCGGGAACGTGATTTTTTCACTGAATACAACTCAGGAGACTTGGACCCTACGTCAAGCCAACTAACAGGAGGCCACGAGGTAGTGGGACGCGCCTCCCCCCAGGCGCGCCCTCCACCCTCGTGGGCCCCCTGTTGCTCCACCGACGTACTTCCTCCTCCTATATATATATCAACGTACCCCCAAATGATCATAACAGGAGCCAAAAACCCTAAATCCACCGCCGTAACTTTCGGTATCCACGAGATCCTATCTTGGGGCCTGTTCCGGAGCTCCGCCGGAGGGGGCATTGATCACGAAGGGCTTCTACATCATCACCATAGCCTCTCCGATGAAGTGTGAGTAGTTTACTTCAGACCTATGGGTCCATAGTTAGTAGCTAGATGGCTTCTTCTCTCTTTTTGGATCTCAATACAATGTTCTCCCTCTCTCTTGTGGAGATCTATTCGATGTAATCTTCGTTTTGCGATGTGTTTGTTGAGACCGATGAATTGTGGGTTTATGATCAAGTCTATCTATGAATAACATTTGAATCTTCTTTAAATTCTTTTATGTATGATTGGTTATCTTTGCAAGTCTCTTCGAATTATCAGTTTGGTTTGGCCTACTAGATTGATCTTTCTTGCAATGGGAGAAGTGCTTAGCTTTAGGTTCAATCTTGCGGTGTCCTTTCCCGGTGACAGTAAGGGTAGCAAGGCACGTATTGCATTGTTGCCATTGACGATAACAAGATGGGGCTTTCTTCATATTGCATGAGTCTATCCCTCTACATCATGTCATCCTGCTTAAGGCGTTACCCTGTTTTTTAACTTAATACTCTAGATGCATGCTGGATAGCGGTCGATGAGTGGAGTAATAGTAGTAGATGCAGGCAGGAGTCGGTCTACTTGTCTCGGACGTGATGCCTATATACATGATCATACCTAGATATTCTCATAACTATGCTCAATTCTGTCAATTGCTCAACAGTAATTTGTTCACCCACCATAGAATACTTATGCTCTCGAGAGAAGCCACTAGTGAAACCTATGGCCCCCGGGTCTATCTTTATCATATTAATCTCCTACTACTTAATTATTTGGTTTGCTATTTAATTACGTTGCCTTTATTTTACTTTGCATCTTTATCATAATAATACCAAAAATATTATCTTATCATATCTATCAGATCTCACTCTCGTAAGTGGCCCTATAGGGATTGACAACCCCTATTTGCGTTGGTTGCGAGGATTTATTTGTTTTGTGCAGGTATGAGGGACTTCCCCATAGCCTCCTACTGGATTGATACCTTGGTTCTCAAAAACTGAGGGAAATACTTATGCTACTTTGCTGCATCATCTCTTCCTCTTTGGGGAAAACCAACGCAGTGCTAAAGGAGGTAGCAATAGGCACGCTTCGGCCTTCCTCATTCTTCTCTCTCTCTGTCTTCTTCCTCTCGCAACCCTCCTGCCGCTCCAACCTCACCGCCGTCGCGCTTCTCCTTCGTCTCCCTTGACCTTGGCCGCTGCATCAACCTGAATCGGTCCAGAGAAATGGCGGTGAACTCCGTGGAAGACCTGCGAATGTAAGTTTTCTTCCTTTCGTTTCTCAAATATGCATTAGAGTTTCCAGGCTCCTGTGTGTTCTTCATGGTTCATGGGAGTTCTTCGTAGTTCTCCCACCGCAGTTCTTCTTTATCCAAAAATATGTGTATGCTTGTGCGGTAGTGGTTTTGTGCCTACTCTTGATACCCACAGATCCCTTTCTCTGGTTCAAAGACCTCATTAGAACTTACAGACTCCTCCGCGCCAAACTTTTTAGGTCTAGAATTTTTTGGATTTTGAATAGCCATTTGATCAGGAATTATACCCAGCAATTAGGAAACTTGTTTGTCTCAACACATAGCTGAATTTACTTTCTTCAAATATCTGTAGTCATGGTGGCTTACTGTGCCGGCTTACTTTTCCATATATGACATTAGCCCTTAACTAAGCCGCCATTACTTCCCTGTATTATCATCATTTAACTGTTAACTTCACCATTGAATTGAACCGACATGTTGCCTTTCTTTTCAGTTCGTCTTTGAACATCATGTCGCCCAAAGCACCAACCATCTATAACTGGGTTCCCTCAACCGTAACTGAGGAACGTTTGAAGGAATTCTTCATCATAGGATTTCTGCTAGGAAAAGACGTCATGTCTTTCCGTGCCCCTAACCTGGACGAAGAACGGCCCAATCCAAGGGCTGGTGAAGTGATTGTTTTTACTGACCATATGAACCATGGCTTCTCACTGCCCGGCTCAAAGTCCTTCAGAGAGGTCCTCCACTTTTTCAAAATCCACCCTCAAGATATTGGGCCCAATTCCATATCTAACATCTGTAACTTCCAAGTGCTCTGTGAGGTATATCTTCAACAAGAGCCTACCGTCGAGCTATTTAGAGAATACTTTTATCTGAACCGGTAGAACGAGTGCACCAACGGCCTTAGCTTAGAACTTGGAGGCATCTCAATTCAGCGCCGGCAGGGCGCTGTCTTCCCCCTCATAGTCTTGCCGAGTCATCTGAAAGACTGGAATCATACTTGGTTCTACTGCCAAGACATTTCACCAGCAAATGAGAGGCCACTGCCGGGTTATCGCCCCGAACGTCTTGACTCCAAGTTTGTGCTCCCTGATAAACTCACTGCCGCTGAACGCAATAAGCTGATACCATCCATCAAAAGGATTAATGCTCTATTAGGGAACGAGTTAACTAGAGTTGATCTGACCCGCTGCTGGATCTCATGGCGGGTCATCCCTCTAAGCCGTCGGTCAAAGCTGATGTATGAGTATGGTGGAGGCCCGGATGAGTCTCTTCGTCACAGCCCCGTTCAAATAACAGAATAAGATATTGTTTCAATATCAACCCTTCTGGTGAACGGGAAATATGAAGCTTGCAGTATTGTCGGGTGAAACCCTTTATGCAAGCTTAACCTGGTGCCAGAAGTAAGGATATTCTGATCTCTCTGCTTTGTATTTTTCCCAGCCGTATTGTTTAATACTTGCCTAACTTTTCATGTTGTTTTTACCTGTCTGCAGGCCAACTCCAACTCTTGGAAAGTTAAATATGACCACGAGGCTGCCAAGAAAGCAAGAGCCGCAGCCATAAACGCCAAGAAAACGACCCAGAGGTCAAAAAAGAAGAAGAAGAACATTGCTGAAGATTGGATGAAGCTTGACGATTCTTCTGAGTCGGAGGTAGCCCTTGACTCTCCCTTGGCCAATTTTTTAATAATCTTATTATTAACACTAATCATTACCAGGATGACACTGGGGCCAGTCAGGCCGTGGAAGAACAGGTAACTATTTCCTCCGACTCAGCCCATTTGCCAAGACAGAAACTTCGAGTCGTAACCCAGAAAGTAAGGTTTTCACACCCTTTGGCTTATCTAGACCCTCACTTTCTTTTGAAAAAGCAGCAACATGAGAGCCGCCATCAAGCTCGGACCGAAGACGAACCGCACATTGTTCTTCAACAAACTCCTCAAAAACGCCAGAATGAGGTTTATTTCTTTGTCTTTGATTTTCTGTTAATGGATCCCCTTCCTTGCATTACTTACTTTGTTTTATCTTTGTAGGAGGTGTCTCACTCGTCTGGCGACTCGTCTCAGACCCAATTTCCGGCCTTCAAGACTGCCCCTGGGTAAGGAAAATCCTTTGTCTTTAGTGTTTGTCAAATTGTCTCTTTATAGTGACAGTCAATAATATTTCACTTAGTGGCCAAGCTAAGTCTAAGAAGGCCAAGGTGATTAAGCCGGTGGAAGACCCGCTAATCCTTGCACCTGAACTGGCGAGGCCACCTTCTCCTCCAGCAATTGAAACTCCAGAAGACCCGCATGTCAATGCGGAAGCAAATCCTCTTGCGCCGCCAGTTGATGATACCACCGTCAACCCTTCCACAACTGGTCCATCGAGCTCGGCCAACCTGCCATCACCGTCTGCACAAGATGTTTTGATCACCGGGAGCCGTTTTGTTGAACCGGGGAATCCAACCGTGCTGGCTTGCCACATGGCGAAATAAGAAGCATTGGAGAGGCAGAAAGTGCGTTTTCACGGTGCACATTATGATCATCTAAATGCCAATGATATTTTATCCGGCTATCTCAACCATGTGCACTCCAGTCATGACTCAGAGATCGAAATGGTCAAACAGTTATAGCTGAAATACAAGGTATGTTCTTCTAGTTTATCTATATTCTGCCAGCCCCCAAGTCTTCAGATTATGAGAGAACCGGAATGATCTGTAGACTTTATAATATAGGCCAAGACTTTTTACTTTTGAAACTTTTCTTAAGTTCAATAAAATAGAGCAAAGCTTCACATGTAGTCCCCAAGGGCCGGTTCATTTTTAAAAATGAGCCGGTACTTTAAATTGTCTTGTACCGTATTCAAAGAACTTCATAATCCAGATTAACCTTGAGAAACTTGCTGAATATCATACATTAACCCCCAAGTGCAAAGTGCCGCTACTTTGTAAAGTACTTGGGACTTAAAGTATGTCTTCAGAATCATAAGAAATTGTTTTGGCATACATTAGCTCCCAAGTGTCAAGTACTTTTTGTAAAGTACTAGAGACTTGAATCTTGTTTTTTTGGACCTTAAGCGAAATCTGAACTCCTGTGTGTACATTTTTGTAGAATGCCTTATCTGAACTGAGCTCGCAATTGACAGATGCGAAGACCCGGTTAGCGAGTCAGGAGGCAGAAATTAAGTCTGCTAACTCCAAATTGCAAATAAGTCTCTCCGAGACAGAAAATTTAAAGACCAGCCTCACTGCCAAGAAGAAAACCTGGGCAAAGGAAAAAAACGCTTCTGACACAATGCGCCGAGAAGGCCGAAGCAGCCCTTGAAGAGGTTTCAACAGAGCTGAACGGTTTATAGGGCCGGGTGTCTCAGAAGGTGGCCGCCATATTTGGTAAGTTGTCTGTCTTTAACCTTGTATACTGTTTGCTGATCCGGAATATAAGCCGCCAGCTGACTTCATTTATAAAATATATGAATGCCCACGAAGCAAGAATCTGAGCCAAGATAATGTGATTAAACTGAAGGTCGTGTACACCTTAGTGGAGCAACTGTATATTGGCGCACAACGGGCACTTGCAGCCATCTCTCCTGCCAATCAAGGACCCAACCGGCTCAATGACGTCTTGAAGAAACTGTCAATCCTACCCACCAGGTTTCAAGAAGTGAAGCACTCTTGTGCGAGAGCCGGAGCTTTGAGTGCCCTGAGCCACTCCAAGGCTTGGGTGCTAGATCTAGACCCGGTGGACGTGGCCAGAGGATATCCTACCATGAAGAAAGACGGATCTCCTTTTGAGCAGGGCGACTTCATGGCTTGCGTGCGCGGAGTCCGACCTCAGGCGACTATCCTTGGAGATAAAACCAACATCAACAAGTATCAGCCGGGTTTTGATATTGAAAATAAGAAGATGGCTACTCCCTCGTACAAAGTGACAGATTTAATCCCTCCTGTTCGTGAAAACACATTTGCCCCGGAAGTTGATCCTGCCGGCCTGATTGATGAGGAAGCAGAATTTGTCGCCGTGAATGGTTTTGACTGGTCAAAACCTAGCTTCCAGTCAACAGGGGGTGGTGCACCGGCAAGGGAGGAGCAATAACCATCTTCATGGGCTTATAAAAGCCTTGTAATAGTTTAGCTGTGAAAACACTGAATGCCTTGCATATGCCATCGTGTATAAAACACTGTGTGTGACTCCGTATTTCCTGATGGCAATATATGCATCATATTTGATGATTGTTTCTGCAACACTTTAGCTCTGTTCCTGTAGATACAAGAGAAAAGACTAGCTTGGCGGCTTAGAACCGAACGGGTTAAAACACCCGGCTTATAGCCAATGTGTTTGCCATAATAGAAAATAGAAACATATATAAATAAAGGACAAGGCTGAAACTAACCCTTTGGTTAATGCAGCAGGCAATTGCATATAAATGATAGCCATACTTGTACCTTTGATCCTTAGACCACCGGCTCTAATAACCCGGGTATTAATGTTGATAAATCAATCTTTCTGAGAAGTCAATGCTTCTGAGTACTTAATGATCATCATACCTTGGTGGCCTTGTTGTCAAATAGTCCAGCCGGCGAAGAAGATCAGGCTAATTATTTGTGAAATTGAGACAACAAAAAACTAGAAGGCAAATAACAGGTAACAAGTATGATTTAACTTTATATTTAAAGGTTGGTGGCTTCTGATTCGAATACGATCAGTAAACCGGACCAAAGGGGTTAAGCTAAGGTTTGAATACGACCATATAGCCCCCAGTGGCTTTGGCGTTGCGCCGATCAAGAGGGTACCGACAGCTATGTTCTCTTTGGTTCGAATACGACCTATGTTTGAACAGGAAGCCCCCGAATGACCTTGAGAGATTTTTAACGACCCTGATTCGAATATGATCCAAGTCGGAGCCAAAAGGGGTTAAGCTATGATTCGGATACGATCAAGAAGAACCCTAATCAGTTTGGCCTTGAGCTGATCAAGAGGGTTACGACAGCTATGTTCTCTTTGGTTCGAATACAACCTATGTTTGAACAGGAAGCCCCCAAGTGACCATAATAATTGCAGCTAGATTCGAATACGATCATAAGCCGGACCAAAAAATGTTAGACTTGATTCAAATATGATCAGCTCCTTAATAGTCTTTTGAAAATAAGAAATAACAAAGATGTGTAATCTTTGAAAAGAAAAGAGACCGATGGTCCTGCTTTATTACTTATCATGGTATATACAATGTTAAAGTATGTACATGATGAGAGCCGGTGGCTCAGGTGTAGTAAGGCCGAAGTTGAGTAATGTTCCACAGCGGACGGGTCTCCTCCTCCGACTTACGTGAGTCTTTGTGCTCTCGAACGTAAATGAGGTAATATGACCCGTTGTTTAAGTTCTTGCTGACCACAAAGGGTCCTTCCCAAGGTGGGGATAACTTGTGTGCATCTGACAGGTCCTGGATGAGCCGGAGGACCAGGCACTACTAGGAAAAGGCCTACTAATGGCGCACCTAATTTGGCCATTAATGGCGCATTAGTGGTGCGCCATTAGTGCCACGCCATTAGTATATTTTACTAATGGCGCACCACTGGTGCGCCATTAGTATCTGGTATACTAATGGCGCACCTCTGATGCGCCATTAGTATATACAATAGTGCGCCATTAGTATGCCTCCCAGGGGGCCATGTATACCCAGGTGCTTTAGTATACTAATGGCGCACAACAACAAGATGCACCATTAGTAACTTCGGCATACTAATGGCGCACTGTTTAATGATGCGCCATTAGTATCCTTTGGCATACTAATGGTGCACTATGATGTGATGCGCCATTAGTATGAATATTAGGTTTTTTTTATTTTTTAATTTTCTGTTTTTTGCACAGGTTACAAAATGTATAATTGGACAAAATATAGACAGCACACATCAACAACAGATTCATCGAATACAATAGAAGATTAGTCTCTGAATACAATTCATCATATTAGTCTCCGAATACAATTCATCATATTAGTCTTCGAATTGAAAAGACCGAACAAAGATAGAACATTATATTACAAGTCTCGAGACCGCGAGTAGCGAGTTTGTCTTCACATTACAAGTAGATATCGATCATCTAAACTACCATCACATAGAAGAGAGCTGCGGTCATCACGATGAGCATCATCACGATGAAACTCGTCTTCATCCGGTTCCTCCAGCGCTCCCTCCCCTCTCCCGCTAGATAGCGGGCGTATCTAGATTCGGCCTCGGCCCTAGTGGTGTACCCTTTGTAACTGTTATCACTGAATCGGTGAACCTGTCTCCGACACTCCTCCCAGTCGTCGTAGACTCTGGGAACCTTACCCTTGTACACGACATACGACGGCATCGCTATGGAGTAGCCAAACGAAACGTTAGTACCAATTCACAGACAATACATAAGCAATATATAAGTATGCAACAGAACGATCGGAAGAGAAAAGCAAGACATTAATAGTATCGATTACATCTAAGTTGAACGACTCTCGAAACCAAACAGACATACTACAAGTTCATTAAAGTTTAATTACAACATGAGCCAATCGATGTTTCAGAACTAGACACAGCATCACTGCTTTTGACTCGACTCAAGGGACCGGAGCGTGGATGAAGCCGCCGTCTATCGTGGGAGTCATGAAATAACGGTCGTTGTCAGCCTGCATTTGTAGCATTGTGTCGATGTCACTATTGGACGGTTGATTTCTGTGGTAGAACTGCCCCGAGGTACGAAGGACATCTTGATGGATGATTTCTGCAAACTCCGACTGGATGCGAAAGAATTCTTGTCTGATGTCCGCATCCTGGATTGCCGACATGCTCGCGGCGCAATCTTTGAGTTTACTCGGTAGCAGAAGTTGATGATGGTCCCGTACGATCGCCCGCATGTGATGGATGGCGTAGTAGGCACCCTTCTGACCGCCAGGCGGCTGCTTGACGTAGCAGAACGTCGTATTGTGGGAGAACACGTGCTTGTTGTACTTACGAATAGGCCTGGTGAAGGTGCCTCCAGATTTGACGTAGCCGGGGAGAACATCATCAAGAACCTTCTTGACATTTGTGTAGTCTAAGTTCGACTGACGGTTCGGGTCGAAATACGTGGCCATGGAATATTTGGGGCTTAGGAGGATGAGCGTGCAATGTGTGTCACTGCAGAAAACACGGAATGTTAAAAGAAAAACGATCGAAATCTAAGAATTCATATGTTACGGGGCAGTTGCGGGGAGGACTTACTCGGGAAAGTAAGGCACAAGGAAGTTATCCTCATCTTGGTTTGCCAGAATGACGCCTTCGAGGTAAGAAGTCGCGACTTGCCGGTCCCCAGCGCTGCCCAAGATCTTGGCACGCATGTAGAAGGTGTCGACTATCACGATGTCCGGGGTCTTGTCGCGAATGATCCGCATCTCCATACTCAGCGAAAATAGCCGAACGAAGGTGTAGTGTAGCGAATGAAGGTTCAACATAGGGTGGATGTCATCAAACCGCAGGACGATCGTACCCCCGATGGAGTTATCCACAAAGCCCTTGCCCTCTGGCACCTTTGCTGCGAAAGCCGGGTATGCCACATCCTTCTCTCCGAGACGCCGCTTCTTCAAAGAAAGAACACTATCATGCAGACTCCGCATAGCACCGGTTGCAGCATCGAGCATATTTCTCGGTAGCATCGGCCTACCCGCCACATGCACCCTCCTCGAGATATCCTCAGGTGAGGGTGGCCCGTCCTGAGCACGGATCGTACTCGGTGACGGCTAGCCCGCACCCTTGTTAGTCTTTCTTTTGCGTGCCTTCTTCTTCTCCTGTAATGGGACCAAGTTCTGCTCACAGACCGCCTTCTTGAGTGTGTTGGGGCTGATAATATTTCGCACCTCGCCTATCTGAGGCTCGGTGAAGTCGGCAGCAGGCATCTCCTGAGAGCTGAACGGCAAACGATGCCTCTTGCAACTTGGCTTCCCCGCGGTACCAGCTAGATCGCACACGTCTTTTGTTGGGTTGGGTTCTTGAGAAGGAGGCCCCATGAAGTCGCCACCGTACCCATGATCGGCAAAGTACTGATCGACATTGGCAAATGTATCGTCGTCGTCGTCATTCTGATCCTGTGCCATATGCATGTTTGGATCCAGTGGCATAGGGATGTCCGGCACCGTTGCAGCGGTCTTGCCATGGGGCCGACTTGGCACCGGCACGACTGGCGGTGTTATCTTTGGGGTGGTGTGCCTCGCCCCCAAACGAATCTGGCTCTTCGGCCAAAGCAGGGGCCAGCTCAGGCAGGCGCTGAGGGTCATCATCGTCGGCCCCGACGGGTCGAATCGGAGGTAACAACTCGTCGCAGCCTGGCAGCACCCGAACCAGTTGAACCCTAAACAATTTCGGTGGCATCTGGGTACCGTGGAACAAGGGGTTGCCCGGTTGAACGATTTTTCCCTTGGCGACATCGACCAACTCATTGTTCACGAAGTGCAGGAGAGTGCACGGAACGTCGACGGCGCCCTGCGAAAACATGTAGGGCGTCAGGGGTGCCCAGTCAAAGGCAAGGAGATGAAGTCCTCGGCCGAGAGAGGCTTAATTAGTTACCGTGATGATGGTGTCGAGCTCGGCTAATGTCGAGGCACCGCCAACGGCGGACGTGCAGTTGACGGAGGGGCCGCTTGCTGCAGAGGTGCCGGCCGGCGTACACCCGGGTGCATTAAGCTCCCGTGCCGGCGTCGGAGACACCAATGCCGCCTCCTCCGGAGACACCAATGGCCCCGCCATCGCGTTCTGCGAGTTGCTGGCTGTGAAGCTAGGAATCAGGGGCGGCCCCTGTTGGCGCCCGCAATCCACGCACTGATCCCCTGGATCAAGGTCGGCACAATGGCGGTGATCGTCGCTCCGAGTTGTTGTTGCACTTGCTCTTGGACAATCTCCGGAATCCGCGCCACCTGTGCCCTGAGTTCTTGAACCTCGCGCGCCTGGCTTTCCGAGCTGGTCTTTTTCTCCTTTCGCCCACCAGTGTTATAGTATGACGACCATTTTGTCGACAAGCCTTTGCCGGCCACACGACCAGCTGACGTCGACTTACTAAGCTTATCCTTGTTCTTCATTACATTCAACGCCCTAATTAGAGTGGTGTCCCAAGGGTTGCTCTTAGTCGACCCCGCACTACTGATTTCAGTCTCCTGCGGAAGGAATGTGAACCATTTAGAAATTTGGCTTCATTAATTAGAATGCAACCATATGGAGCTAATTACGCGGGGGTGTATTCCTTACCAGAACAAGCTCAAGCGCCCTGGTCTTCGGATCCGTGGTAAGCTCCTTTGTTTTCGGGTCCTTCTTGTACCGGACCCTGACAAAGTTCCTGGTCTGCTTGTCACCGTATTTATCGAAGAGGGGCGGTAGGCCTTGCTCGGCACGGTCCGCCTCCTCCTTGTCCCATATAGGCTCCGCCACTCTGTAACCGCCGGGACCGAGTGTGTGTTCCCCTAAGTTCAGCTCCCGCATTTCTTTCCCCCACTTACTTGATTCGGAGTTTGCGGTGGTCGAGCAATTGATCTTGAAGTCGTTGTAGTCATCTTCGGTGATCGAAGGATTTTTCTCCTTGATCTTCTCATAACTCTCACCTTTCTCAATCATTCTCTTCACATTGCTTTTCCAAGTAGACAGGGCCTTGCTCATCTTCGTGAGGGCAGCATTGTTCACTTTATTCCCTTTGAGGCTTGTGTTTTCAAATTCAGCGGGGAACTTGTATCGTTCGTGCAGCTTCGTGAAGAGGAGGTTGCGCAAATTCCCTCAGTCAGGATGCCTCAGGTTCTCAGTGTTGATCGAGATGGTGCTTCGGAGAATGCACCCGAGCTGAAGCGAGTACCCCTTGACTATTCGTTCGGGCGCCGTTGGATTCCCATCGGAGTCCACTTCAGTAACTTCCTCCTTGAGGGTGCGGAGCACGGTCGGGCGCCGGTCCTTCCGTTGCCTCTTCGGTTGGCTGCCATCTGTGTGTGCGCTGCCATCATCAGTGGTGGCATCCTCAGCGGCACCATCAGTGGTGGCATCAGTGGGGTCATCCTCGGCGGTACCATCAGTGGTCTCAGGATCGGTGGGGAAGGCGGCGTCCTCATACAAGTGAGGTTGTTCCTCCATCTCCTGGGACAGCTTCCAGAATGCCTTGCCGCCCGAACCCCCGGCCTCATCGTTGTTGGCCATGTTTCTCTCTAAATAGGAACAAAGTTTGGTGAAAAAGTTGGTTATTGTCAAGGAACAAGATCATGGTCTCATCATTTAGGGTTTGTCGACACCGAGGCATCCTAAAAGCTAAGCTTTTATCATTGAGGGTTTTTCGACGCCGAGGCACCCTAAAAGCCTAAGCTTTCATCATTTCAGTTTTTATCGACACCGAGGCACCCTAAAAGCCATGCATTAGTCACAAGTACGCCGGGGCACTTGATCCTACTTAATTAACTACTAAGATACCCCGGCCCATGCATTAGTCACAAGTACCCCATATGTCCTATTTTTAGCAAAGTCATGCTAAAATTCACAGAAAATTTCAGCATGACCTTTGCTGAAAATAGGACATATGGAGTACCCGAATTTGCTGGAACGGAAGTTAATCAACATTCCAGCAAACTCACGGGCCTCTCGGGTGGACAAGGTAAAAAAGGCCTCCATCACAACATGGAAAATACATTGGCATGTGAAGAGGTGAAACAATATATGCATCTCCAAGCAGTATCATTCAACATTTTGGACAAACCAACTCAAGCAATACTAGACCATTTCTCCCCCAATACATCATAGCAACATTATTTGGGTACCTATATGGTATTAACATGCCATTCTCTGTCAACAAAAGTAGCACAAAATCATTCAAGTACCAGTGTTTAACTAAAACTTTGTGTGAATAAGATCCTCTGTCAGTACTTCATACCAATAATCAAAACCCCAAAACCTGACCCCAACTAGTTACCATAAGGTCAAATACTGTCCACAAAACCATAACAGAAATAGCACAAAATTATTCAAGTATCATTGTTTAACTAAAACTTGGTGTAAATAAGGTAATAAAAGCAAATTATCCTAGCCAATATGGGTTTTCAGGAAATATTGAGATGTCCCACTTCTGATCAACTCCTGAGGTACATTCTCAACTAGCATAGTTTGTTTACCTTCTATTCCTATGTGGTTCATTACTTGATTTCCTTTCAGCCTCAAAGTTTATGTTTGTCCTGGTCATATTATGCTTTTGGCAACCACTAGAAATGTAAAAGATTTTTGTGAACTTGGGAAGAAAAGAACCAACTTTCATCAAAGAAATAAAAATAAGAGCATGAGCAGAATAGTTGTTAGGGTACTGTCATTTATAGGACCATTTAACATTGGCTAGGCATTTCTTGGCTGCAACAATCACTGAGTTTGAAATAGGTAGAATAGAATGTATTTTTCTCACTTGGGAAAGTAATCAGTTACAGCAACTTCAATATTTTGTGTCTCTGAATATTTGCATAAATTCCTACCATCATCCATGAGCAGCACCACATAGCAGTTCACAGAGCAGAACATGAGGCAGTTAGCTACTGACAGAGCTCCCATCTATAGCCCTTTTTCTAGTAGTGGTTAATTAAAAACAGAGGCAGTAATCCAATACTCCAATAGTGTATCTACTGGAAACAAAATTCAGTAAATTTCCAGCGATTACTCCTAATGCAAACAAGATTCACCTAGCAAGGTTTATTTTGGCACTCAACTTCAGAATACACAAATCTCTACAGCAAGCTACTCCAAGCAGTACTACACCAACTAATGGCCATCTGTCCATCAACAGTTCGGAGTATTGGATTACTACACCAAGTCAAATTTAAACAACTGGAGTAGTTCAAGATACTGAATCTTGGTTTTAACCAAACAGTATTTATACTCCCCTTTCATTTAAATACACAGCAAAAGATTCATTTAAATACACAGTACTGACAAAATTCATCTAATTCTACTGGAGTAAAAAGGTTTCATTTAACTTAAAAGATTCAGAGAAGAGCAAGCAGGAGCACACTACTGCACAACTTAACTGAATTTTTTACTCCAATAATACTGGTACACTTGCTACTCCAGTACTGTACTTCATGTGGAAAAGTAACAGTAGCTACTGATGCTACTCCAAAACGCATGCACTCCACTGCAAGCACATAATCTTTTATTCAAGTAATAGTGTATGATGAATTTGATTAATCGGACTTAAGTTGCTTCAAGTGATGTCACTAGTTTCAGTTAACTAGAGTACTACAGCAAATGGAGTACCTAATCTGATCCAGTTAAAGTCTCCAGATGGAGTACCAAATGGAGTACTACAGCTGCTACACTTGCTACACCAAAACAGCTACTGATCAAGTACCAGAGTACTCCAGTTGATCAAGCAGCAGTAGAAAGACTATAAGTGTTTAAATTTAGTTGATCAAGCAGACTCGTCAAAGTACTACTGCAAGTGTTTAAATTCAGTCAAGTATACTACTACAGGTGTTTAATTAAAATAAAAGTGCTTCATGATTCTCTTTATGTCAAGCTACAACGCCAAGTTGTGGAACAGGAAGAAATACTGCAGTTTGTGAATACAGATTGTCTTTGTTTGTGTACTCGCCGGGTGTTGCTTCTGTATTTGAACAGGAAGGTTAATGGAAATCGCTTCAGGGGCCCATCAATCATATCTTGTTCTTGGAAATCATGGCATTGATATCAGTTAGGAAAACCAAACACGTATACTAGATTAAACGAAATATTAACTTTGAATATACCATTAAAATTAGCTCAATTCCAGTTAATGGATACTATGCCTGTTGGCTCTACAAACTTACTTTTGAAGCAGAAAACAGTGAAGGGGTCGAGGTCGTACCAAACTAAGGCGTCCGTCGGTGGTGGCTGGCCGGTGCTCCTCTCCTCTTGTAGCTACAGCGGTAGGAGAAAAAGAGCCCCTGCCCGCGAAGTGGAGGGGATCTTCGCGCGGACGGGGATAGAGCTCGAGGCAGACCACGGACGGCGGCGCCTGGTCGTCGCGGCGGAGGAGGGCCGGTGGTCGCGGGGACGAGGTGGTCGCGGGGACGCTGCGGTGTCGACGGGGACGACCTAGTCGGGTGAAGCAGCGCGAGGGGAGGGGAAGTGGGGAGGTGCGGAGGTGTGGCGCAGGCGCGGGGGTCATCGGAGCGGGCGCGGGGGAGCTGGAGCGGGTGTGGAGTGGGCGCGCGGGTCGGCGGCGGCGGTGGAGAGCGGTCACGGGGAGCGCGGGGAGGCTCGCGCTGCCGTCCGTCCGAGGAGGTCGCGGGCTCGAGGGGGAGGAAGGGGAGAGGGAGGCGGCGGGGGCGCGTGGGCGGCTGCGGCGTAGTGGGTCGGGGCCGCGGTGGTGGTACGGTGGAGGGAGGGTAGAGGGAAGGAGCGGCGCGGTGGATCGAGGGAGAGGGAACTGGCGAGGGGGAGAGGGAAGGGGGGATCGGGCGAAGGGGTATCCTATAGCAATGGCGCACCACCTCGTGGTGCGCCATTAGTAGTTTTTTTTCTTATAGCAATGGCCCAATACTAATGGCGCACCACCCCTAGGTGCGCCATAAGTACATCCATACTAATGGCGCTCCTCACCGTGGTGCGCCATTAGTATTTTTTTTATTTCTGCTCGAGCCAACAGGTTATATTCCACCTGACCTGATCCACACCAAGTTCCCTCTACTAGCTCGACTTGTTAGCAGCCATTTCTCACACCAGGAGGTCCTGGGTTCGATTCCCAGGCTCCACAATTTTTTTATGCATTTAAAATGCTGTTTGATACTTATTTGTGTTTAAATATGTTCAAACTGGTTTAAATCATAGCAGTAATATTTTTTTATAAGATAGTAATAATTTTTTTAAAAATATCATCAAACAGTAGTGCCGGTGGAGCGGGGGAGGGTGCGCGGGGTGCGGGGGGTCGGCGGCGGCGGTTGAGTAGGGGAGGGGTGCGGGGGGTCGGCGGTGGCGTTTGAGTAGGGGAATCGAGGGTGCGGGGGGTCGGCGGCGGCGGCCGGTGGACCGGGGGGTGCTCGGCGGCGAGGGGGACCGGATCTGGCGAGGTGGGATAGCGATCGAGATGGAGGGGGATCAAGATCGAGTGTCCATGAAATTTAAAAATATTCATGATAGTTCAAAAAGTGCCCATGAAATACAATCGAGAAATGAAGGCTACAATTTAAATACAATCGATCTTAGCTAGCTATCTGTTCACAATCTTCTTGCCCTTCTTTTTTGCAAATGGAGTTCTTCTGTGGAACAGACGTCCTTTAGGTAGGGTGGTCCTGCTTCTTCTTGTGGTGTATGCTGCTACTTCATCATCGTCGTCATGTTCGATCCTCGGGTCGCCGTACTTGTCGAAGTCTTGCTCATTGGCTACTACATCCATTCCGATGATCTTCCTTTTGCCTCTCCTCACGACAACACGACTGGGCTTTGATGGGTCGGTAATGAAGAAGCATTGGTCCACTTGGGAAGCCAGTACCCATGGCTCATTTTTCGCAGTGACGTTTGCGCACGCGGTCTTGGATTTAGCTTCAGGTATAACCATGGTGGTGAAATACCGGTCTTCTTTTAGGATGCTCTTGGCCCATCTAACACGGAACATCGGGACCTTCTCTCCAGCGTAGCTCAGCTCCCAGATCTCCTCGATCCTTCCGTAGTATCTGTCCTTGTCGTTACTGGTGTAGGATTCCATTGTTACCCCGGAGTTCTGATAACCATCGCTCTTCATGTCCTTGGCCTCGGTGTAGAATGTGTAGCCGTTGATATCGTACGCCTCATAGGTCATTAGGTTGTGCTCGGCGCCCTGTGACAAGGCGAATATGAGTTGTTCTTCCGCGGAAGAATCCTCATGTAAAGGGTACGACAGAAGCTTCTGCTTGAACCAACGCGTGAAACATGAGTTGTGCTCTTTGAGTATATCTCCGTCCGTCCTCTGTTGGCCTCGGTCATTGTACGTCTTCTTAATAAAGGTTTTGTGCTCTACCACCCAAGGATCGACCACGTCTATGTGTTGTAGCGAGACTAGGTTTTCTCTTTCAAAGTCGGCGAGTCGACCCTCGAAGTCGACATGCATTTCGCGGCGACCCTCACGGTGACCCCATCCAGCGAGCCTGCCGAGGTGCCTGTTGACGGGCAGACCAACGGGGTTCTCGATGCCTAAATAATTCGTGCAGTAGGAGATGCACTCTTCGGTCAGAAAGCCCCTGGCTATGCTTCCCTCTAGACGTGACATGTTGCGAACGTATCCTTTGATGACACAATTCATCCTTTCGAATGGCATCATGCTGTGCAGGAACGTCGGCCCGAGTTGGATGATATCATCCACGATATGGACCAGCAGATGCACCATAACGTCGAAGAATGCGGGCGGGAAGTACATCTCAAGCTCGCATAGTATCACCACGATCTCTTCCTGTAGCCTTCTGAGTTGCCTCACGCCAACAGACTTCCGAGAGATGACGTCGAAAAAGTTGCATAGGCCAAATAGGGTTTCACGGACGTGCGCGTCCATGATCCCACGGATTGCAACTAGAAGTATCTGCATCATCAGCACGTGATAGTCGTGAGACGTCATCCCGCTGAACTTCAGCTTCGCTGGGTCTAGGTATCTGCTTATCTTCCCCGCGTAACCGTAAGGAAGTTTTACTCCTATGAGGCAGGTGAAAAACTGCTCGATCTCCTCCTGACTTAGAGTGAAGCACACGGGAGGGTAGTCATTTCCGGTCTTCTTGGCCTTTTTGCCTTTGCGACGACTTTCCGTGTCCTGCTTCGCCGCATCATCATCATCATCATCATCATATATAGCGTGAAGCTCCTGCCTGATGCCCATTGATTTCAAGTCTGCCCTTGCTTTCGGCCCATCTTTGGTCCTCTCTGGCATGTTGAGCAGGGTACCAAGCAGACTCTCACACACGTTCTTCGTGATATGCATGACATCAAGGCTGTGAGGCACACGGTGGATCTTCCAGTATGGCAAGTCCTAGAAAACAGACCTCATTTTCCATACCTTCAGCATCGGCTCTGGCGCCTTTCGCTTCTTTCCCGGCTCTGGCGCCTTTTGCTTCTTTCCCGGCAGTGGGCAGTCTTTCCAATTTTTCAACAGCTCGTCTATTTCCTCGCCGCTCCTCATATGCGGGCGTCCTCGGGGTTCGGTTTCACCATCGAAAAGATCCTTGCGCTTTCTCCATGGGTCATCATCGCGAAGCCACCTTCGATGTCCCATGAACACGGTTTTCGAAGACCCGGGATCTCTATCTAGCTGGCGATACGTTGTGTCATCCATGCACCTGACGCATCCAGAAAATCCGTGGACCACCTGCCCCGCGACATATCCGTAACCGAGATAGTCGTGCACCGTCGTGAGCTGCGCGGCTCTCATAGGGAAATATTCTTTCTCTGCGGTGTCCCACGTATTGGCTGGCGTTTTCCACAGCGTGTCAAGCTCCTCTTTCAGCAGCCCCAGATACAGATTGATGTCGTTCCCTGGTTGTTTCGGTCCTTCAATTAGCATACTCATGTGAATGTACTTCCTCTTCATGCACAGCCAGGGGGGAAGGTTGTACATCCACACAAACACAGGCCAGGTGCTATGTGTGCTTCTCTGGCTGCCAAACGGTGCTCCATCGGTGCTCGCGCCCAGCACGATGTTCCTTGGATCGTTCCCAAATTCTGGGTCTTCGAAGTTCAACGCTTGCCACTGGCTCGCATCCTTAGGGTGACTCAGCATCTTGTCTTTTTTATCTATCTCCGGATCATTTGCGTCATCTTGACGCTTCTTCTCCTCCCTATCCGCGTGCCAACGCAGGAGCTTTGCTACCTTAGGGTCTGCGAAATACCGCTGCAGACGAGGAGTGATCGGAAAGTACCACACCACTTTTCGAGGAGCTTTCTTCCTCTTCTTGTATCGAGTGAGGCCGCAGACCGTACATATGGTAGACTCCGCGTGCTCGTCCCGATAAATGATGCAATTGTTCATGCACACATGGTATTTCACGTGCGGTAAATCCAGAGGACACACGATTTTCTTCGCCTCCTCCAAACTGGTCGGGCACTTGTTCCCCTTGGGAAGACGTTCGTGCCAGAATGACATGTTCTCGTCGAAGCATGCGTCATTCATTTTGTGTTTTACCTTCATCTCCAGAGCCATGAGCGTTACTTTCACGCGGGTATCCTCGGGCCTGCATCCTTCATACATTGGAGTAACCGCGTCTAACTCAAGTTGATCCATCTTGGCTTTCTTTCGGGCGGCAGCTCTTGCGTTATCCGTCTACTTGAGAAGCAGCTCTTGAATATGAGGGTCCTGCACCCAGCCCATCGATGGTCCAGCGTCGTCTGCTCCGCCGGCATCGTCATCTTCATGATCATGCCCGTCGTCTGCTCCGGCATCTTCCTCATCATCATGTCCTGCATCTTCTCAATGATGACTGTGTACAGCATCACCGTCGTGATCATCTCCTGGGGATTCTTTGTATTCTCGCCCGCCCAAGCCGCGGTGGTTGTCTTGCTGCCCTTCCTCATTTCTTGCACGGCCCCCATGGACGACTTCGTAGTCATCTTCATCACCTTGCCACCGATAGCCATCCATGAAACCACGCAAGAGCAGGTGGTCCCGCACCTGCCCGGATTCCGGGTCCGCAATAAGGCTCTTCAGCTTGCATCTTCGACACGGACATATTATCTCTGTCTCGTTCTTTTGAAGCATCTCGGCCTTCGCGGACCTCAAAAACCTATTCACGATGCCTTCGGTCATCGTGCGGACCATGGTCGCCTGCGGGGTAGAGCAAAACGATATTTTAGAACCAAGAAAAAATTTGGCATGACTTTCGCTAAAAATAGGACCAAAAAGAATGCTTAATGCCAAAATTCTCGGCGAAACGGAAATGAATCAACATTCCGGCAAAATATTGGCAACTATCGCATTTCAAATACCGGTACACCTCCAAACACAAACACATATGCAACACCACAAACATATGCAACACCACGAATATACATAGATCTAGCTAGGCCACAAAAAGTTCATGTGCACATTTTTGTAGGGAGAACAACATAAATATAGCTTCCCCCCTTACTTACCTATCAAAACAAGATAATTTAACCACTTAAATTGAATGAATCTATGGTGGAAATGAGGTGAAAAAGAGGAGGCACCCGAGACAAGGAGGAGGTGGAGAGAATGAAGTGGGGAGAAAGTGAGTGTGGGTAGGAGAGGCTGTCCAAAATATCTTGTTGCTGCCCACTTACTAATGGCGCACCAACTCTAAATGCGTCATTAGTAATCCAGGTTACTAATGGCGCACCTTCTGGTGGTGCGCCATTAGTAATTTTGCAAGAAAAACATACTAATGGCGCACTGTTCCACAGTGCGCCATTACTAGTTTAAACTAGTAATGGCGCACGGTCCAACAGTCGCCATTAGTAGTTTTGCAAAAAAAGGAATAAAAAATATAATAAAAAAAAACAACATTAGTGGCGCACTTTCCGACAGGTGCGCCATTACTAGTTACAACTAGTAATGGCGCACTGTGTCTGGATGCGCCATTAGTATGTTTGGACAGGCGCACTAGTTCAAAAAAATTTTTTTGATACTAATGGTGCACCCTGGGCCAGGTGCGCCATTAGTAGTTTCAGCTTTAATGGCGTATCAGAAGCTGGTGCGCCATTAGTATATACTAATGGCGCACCGCTTGTCTGGTGCGCCATTAGTGTCAATCCCATCTATAGCCCTTTTTCTAGTAGTGAGGTCGCCTTCCTGAAAAGTCCTGGACTTAACCTGACGGCTGTGATAATGCCGCAGGTCCTGTTGATAAATTGCTCATCGAGCCGCTGCTAAGTCTATTTCTTCATCTAACAAGTCGAGTGCATCCTGTCTGGCTTGTTCATTATTAGCTTCCACATAACTGCCACACGGGGCGAGTCATGACGGATGTCACTAGGCAACACTGCTTCTGCTCCATACACCATGAAGAAAGGTGTGTAACCTGTAGACCTGTTAGGTGTGGTATTGATACTCCAGAGCACCGAGGGTAATTCTTCTACCCAACAACCCGGCGTTCACTGCAAGGGAACCATAAGACGGTGTTTGAGACCTTCTAAAATTTCCTGATTTGCTCTCTCAGCTTGACCATTGGATTGAGGATGAGCTACAGAAGAAACATCAAGCCGGATATGCTCACGCTGACAAAACTCCTCCATAGCCCCTTGAGATAGATTAGTGCCATTGTCAGTGATAATGCTGTGTGGAAAACCAAAACGGAAGATCACCTTTTTCATGAACTGAACCGTCGTGGCCGCATCACACTTACTCACTGGCTCTGCCTCAACCCACTTTGTGAATTTATCAACTACCACTAAAAGATGTGTATTTTTATCCTTAGACCTTTTGAAAGGCCCCACCATGTCAAGCCCCCAGACCGCAAATGGACAAGTGATTGGAATCAACCGGAGCTCTTGGGCGGGAACATGTGCTCGTCATGCGAACTTTTGACATCCATCTCATCTGCTGACCAGATCCTCTGCATCAGCGTGAGCCGTCAACCAGTAAAAACTGTGACGAAAAGCTTTGGCCACCAGAGATTTTGACCCGGCGTGATGACCACAATCACCATCATGGATCTCACGAAGTATTTCTTGGCCTTCTACAGGGGAAACACACCATGGAAACGCTTCAGAGACGCTGTGATGGTATAGTTCTCCATCAGAAATCGTCATTGACTTAGACCGCCGGGTTATCTGTCGAGCCAGGGTCTCATCTGCTGGCAATTCTCCCTGGGTCATGTAAGCCAAGAACGGCACTGTCCAATATGGGATGACATGAAGAGCCGCCACCAACTGTGCCTCTGGGTCAAGAACGGCTAGATCTTCTTCCGTGGGTAACTTGATGGACGGGTATGCAAAACATCCAAAAAGGTATTAGGTGGCACGGGCTTACATTGAGACCCCAACCGGCTTAAGGCATCAGCCTCTTCGTTCTTCCTACGGTAAATGTGCTCCACCTGATAACCTTTAAAATGCCCTGCAACAACATCAACTTCCTCGTGATAAGCTGTCATGAGAGGATCTTTGGAATCCCACTTATCTGAGACTTGTTGAGCCACTAAATCTGAGTCGGCAAGACATCTGACCCAGCTCAGACTCATCTCTTTGGCCACTCGAAGATCATGGAGCAAGGCTTCATACTCTACTGCATTGTTAGTGCAAGGAAACATCAGCCATAACACATAACAAAATTTGTCACCTCGAGGGGAGGTTAAAACAACTCCAGCCCCCGAGCCTTCTAACTGTCTGGACCCATCAAAATGAATAGTCCAATATGTGTTGTCTGGTTTCTCTTGTAACATCTGCATCTCTGTCCAATCATTAGTGAAGTCAACCAGTGCTTGAGATTTGATCGCAGTACGTGGTACATACTTCAACCCATGAGACCCAAGCTCAATGGCCCACTTGGCGACTCGTCCAGTGGCTCCTCTGTTTTGAATGATGTCTCCCAAAGGAGCAGAGCTGACCACAGTGATTGGGTGACCCTGAAAATAATGTTTAAGCTTCCGGCTCGCCATGAACACCCCATATACGAGCTTCTGCCAATGTGGGTACCGCTATTTGGATTCAATTAACACCTCACTGACATAGTAAATCGGCCGTTGAACTGGATGCTCCTTGTAAACCTCCTTGCGCTCCACCACAATTGCCACACTAACAGCTCGTGAGTTGGCGGCTACGTATAACAACAATGGCTCTTTCTCGACTGGAGCAGCAAGGACCGGCGGCTCAGCAAGCTGTGTCTTCAAATCTTCAAAAGCAGAGTTTGCAGCCTGGCTCCAAACAAAATCATCTGTTTTCTTCATCATCTGATATAAAGGCATCACCTTCTCCCCTAATCGGCTTATGAACCGGGTTAAAGCAGCAACACGACCCGCCAGCCATGGAACGTCATTGATGCATGTTGGCTTGGCTAGGGATGTAATTGCCTTGATTTTCTTCGGGTTAGGTTCAATACCTCGATTGGACACCAAAAAACCCAAGAGCTTGCCGGCTGGGACTCCAAAAACACACTTGGCTGGGTTAAGCATCATTTTGTAGACCCGGAGATTATTGAAGGTCTCTTTCAGATCTGCGACCAAGGTTTCCTCTTTCCTGGATTTTACCACTATATCATCCACATAAGCATCAACATTACGCCCAATTTGATTGTGAAGACAATTCTGCACACACCGTTGGTAAGTCGCCTGGGCACTCTTAAGCCCAAAAGGCATAGACACATAGCAGAAAGCTCCAAAAGGAGTGATAAAGGCTGTCTTCTCCTGCTCTTTGACTGCCATCTTGATCTGATGATAACCTGAACTGTCTAACAGGTTTAAACTTTGGATCAATATTGAGAGTGTGCTCAGGAGTTCCCTCGGGACACCCGGCATGTTGGAAGGTTTCCATGCAAAGATGTCCCGGTTCTCACGGATGAACTCGATGAGCGTGCTTTCATATTTTGGATCCAAGTTTGCACTGATGGTGAACTGCTTGGATGAGTCGCCACGCACAAAGTCAACCATCTTGGTGTCATCAGCTGATTTGAACTTCAACACCGGCTCATGCTCTGTTGGTGGTTGTCGTGGTTCTAAGCCTGACAGTAGAGTGGGGGGTAGGTATGGAGAGGCAAGGTCCTAGCTATGGAGAGGTTGTAAGCACAAAGGATGTACGAGTTCAGGCCCTTCTCGGAAGAAGTAACAGCCCTACGTCTCGGAGCCCGGAGGCGGTCGAGTGGATTATGAATGTATGAATTACAAGGTGCCGAACCCCTCTGCCTGTGGAGGAGGGTGGCTTATATAGAGTGCGCCAGGACCCTAGCCAGCCCACGCAGGAGAGGGTTTAAGGTGAGTTAAGTCTGGGGCGTTACTGGTAACGCCCCACATAAAGTGCCTTTACTATCATAAAGTCTACTTGATTACAGGCCGTTGCAGTGCAGAGTGCCTCTTGACCTCCTGGTGGTCGAGTGAGTCTTCGTGGTCGAGTCCTTCAGGCCAGTCGAGTGAATCCTCGTTGGTCGACTGGAAGGCGACCTCTTCTAAGGCAGTCCTAGGGTAAGTTACTTGGATCAGGTCCACGACCCTACCCTAGGTACATAACCCCATCATTAGCCCCCGAATGGATTGAGGCTTCGAGTGAAGAAGGAGTCGATGTCGTTTCCGATTGACCTTTGCGCTCTAGTTGTGTGTTGTTCTGGACCAAAGAATCTCTTCGTTGACAGGGAGTAATTTGCCTTCAGTCGACTCGATCCATTCTGTTTTTGCGTCGAGTGATCTTTCGGGCTTCGACGATCTCCGAGCGACGGATCGCCGGAAACACCGCGTCTGACAGACTGATTTGTTGCTCGCGGATTCCGCGGGATGCGAAATTTGGGGGCGCGCGCGAAGCGGGGCGGACCGCGGCGTTCGGATGGGACGAGGCATAGACGCCTTGATCTCCGCGCCGCCTTTTTCGCCATGTATCCAGCCTGCATAACTGCTCTCAGATATGATTAGATCGACCGGGCCCATATGTCAGCCCCTCGGAAGGGACCTTATAAATGCGCCCGGCGAGGATTTCTGTGCTGCGCCCCAGCATTCTCCCTCTCTCTCTGCTTCCTTCTTCCCAGCTCAGCGTGCTCGCTCTCGCCCCCGCACCACTTCCCTTCGCGCATCTCTCCGGCGACCATGGCCAAGGAGAAGACGGCGGCGCTGGAGCGCGCCAAGAAGGCGTCGGCGTCGGAGAAGGCGAAGGGGAGATCCACCAGCCGCGGAGGGTCCTCGTCCAGATCCCGCCTGCCGAAGGGCTAGGTCCAAGGAGACTGGATCCAGTCGACCATCACAGAGAAGGACCTCCTCGACATGGCCAACGAGGGCTTGATCCCTCACGGAGCTGCGAGGTTGCCGGGGAAGGAGTGGGAGCCACAGCCAGAAGAGGGTGAGTGTGTGCTTTTGGCCACTCATGTTGATCGTGGGTTTTCCTTGCCGCCAAGTATTTTCTTCCGTGGCTTCTTGAATTTCTTTGGAGCGCAGCTTCACCACTTTACCCCAAACTCCATTGCCTATCTTGCTGCATTCGTGTCCATGTGTGAGGGTTTCTTGGGCTGTCGACCGCACTGGGGTTTGTTCAAACATATATTCACGTGTCGCTCTCAGACCGTGAAGAAGGCGAGCCCAGGTGATGAGAGAACCCGAGTCGTCCAAATGTGTGGGGGCCTGGGGATCCAGGTGAGGAATAAGAGCACCTTCCCGCCCATGACCTTTCCCGAGTCCGTCAGAGGCTGGCAGTCGACTTGGTTCTACTGCCAGGTCCAGTCGACGCCAGGGCAGTCGAGTGGACTCCCTCCGTTCACCATGGACCGAGTGAGCAAGCCTTCCCATCTGAAGCTGATTCCAGAGGAGAAAGCTGACGTGAAGATGTTGATGGAGCGCGTGGTGCAGTTGGTTCGGGAGGGAGTGACGGGCATGGACCTCCTGGAGGTTTTCCTCAGGCGTCGAATCCAGCCTCTCCAGTTCCGGAGCCACTGCATGTGGTTGTACTGTGGGACCGAAGACGAGACTAGAGTCCATCCAGAAGTAGTCGACGATGTCACTCTGGAAAGATGGATGGTAGCCGTCACTGGAAACAAGGACAACCCACGCGGAGCCAGACGGATTCTTCCACTCGACCACAACAGTGATCCAGATAAGGTACACTTGCCCTGCTCTCCACTGCATTCTTGTCGCATTCATCTCTGTTTACTCTGCCGACTGGTCGACTGATCATTGTCTGGGCATTTGTTAGGCCCTCACCGAGCTGTACTCGATGCCCAATGGGGCACAAGCTTCGACTGAGGAGGGCGAGGCGAGCGGAGGCGAGAGCCAGGAAGAGGAGGAATGGGACTCGGATGTCGCAGAGGACGATGACGACGATGATGATGATGTCAATGATGAAGACGACGTCGAGGACGAGGAAGAGGAGGAGGAGGAGGTCGTGCCACCACACTCGGGAAGGCGGTCGAAGCTCGTCCACGACCCTTCGACTGAACGTGGCAAGGGGGTTGCGACGCAGTCGACCAAGCGCCCTAGGACCACCTCTCCAGCGCCGACTGAAAAGGCGCCGAAGCAGCCCAGGGCGGCCTCGTCGAAGCCGATCAAACTCTTGCCGAAGATGAAGGTGTCCATCCCTACCATATCAGGGTAACCGTGCTGCTCATATTTTCTTATTCTGTGTGAACTTTATTTCTGGTCGACGCTGAAGTTAGTCGACTGATCCTTTGGAGTTGCAGTGCTGCTACTTCTGAGACCTCGGCCCGGGCCGATGACCACGAGATGGAGGATGCGGCAACTTCGAACCCAGGTACTGTATTCTTAACACCGTTTTTAGTCGACTGACTCGCGACCTCTGATCCTGATTCTTCTTCGCAGCTCCGCCCCATACTGTTATCAATCTTCCTGACGACGACGAGGATGAAGAACCACTGGCACGCAGTAAGAGTCGGAAAACGCCCGCCAGTAAGGTGCCTCAGGATGTGACGGCGCCTGAGACTCTGACTGTGGAGGAAGAGAACACCGCTCGACACACGGTGTCCTTCGCAAATCCACTGACGAGTGCTCAGCAGCCCTCCCTCTTCACGACTCACCACGTCCCAGAGGACCAAGCTGGTGCAGCGAAGGAGGCAATACGCCAGGCGGGACTCATGATGGAGCAGCTGAAGACCATCCGGGACGCGAGCCAGGCAGCCTATGACACCAGCTCTGCCCTCCAAAGCAATGTCCAGGTCAGTCGACTGCTGTTTGTTCTGTTGGATATGCTACCAAAAACTTTTCTTTTCCGGAATTTATATTAGTCACCCACTGGGTGTGTCGAATAAACTCCGTGTTAGCGGGGGCACGCTGAGTGCACCCGCTGGGTGTAGTCCCCAAGGCTAAGGTCGACTGCTGGCAGTCGGCCTTAGGCTTTATGATGTCAATCTTTCTGTCAGTCGACTGGTCGACTGGACTTCACAAACCGGTGGAGGCACGCTGAGTGCACCCACTGGGTGTAGTCCCCAAGGCTAAGGTCGACTGCTGGCAGTCGGCTTTAGGCTTTATGACGTCAATTTTTCTTTCAGTCGACTATGTCGACTGGATTTCACAAACCGGTGGGGGCACGCTGAGTGCACCCACTGGGTGAGTCTTAGAGAATGCATCTCTTTTTTTTTTTTGAGGTCGACTGGTCGACTTTGTCTTCAACAGGATTAGTGGGGGCACGCTGAGTGCACCCACTGGGTGTAGTCCCCGAGACTACGGTCGAATGCTTGTATTCGGCTGTAGTCTTAGAAACGTGTGTTTTTCCCTTTTCACTCGGAAGTGAATTATTTTTGACATTTAGTCGATTGGTTCTTCGCAGAACTCTTGTGATCTTGTGGCTCGCTACTCAGAGCTGGAACAAAAACATACTCAAGTCGAGCTGAGCTTGAAGCTGGTTCAGGAGAAATTGACAAAGGCAAAGGAGGAGACCGAAGGTATGTTTGGTGAGACCCTGACGACTGCTTTTCCCCTTGCTTGTTTCAAAATCTGATCTTGCTGTAACTTGCAGGTAAGGTAAGGGAGGCCCAGCAGAAGAAAGACCTTGAGCTAGCTGAGAAGATCAAGCTTGCTGACGAGAAGTTAGCTTCAGTCACCAAGCTCGAACAAGACAATACCAATCTGAAAGCTGCTCTTGGGATTGCCAACAAGGAGGTCAGTCGACTGAAAACTGATAAAGCTGCCCTGACCGTCCAAGTCAGCAAATTGACTGAGAAGAAAACTGAACTGGAGGCCTTCCTGAGTGGCCTTGCCAAGAAGCTGTTTCTTATGCTTGAAGGTAAACCTCCATGTTTGGCAAATATTTCCAATTGTGGCTTTTTCCATTCGACTATCTCCTTGACTTAGTGATCATCCTTGCAGAATTTTGTCAAAACTTTGAAGAAGAAACCAGCCGACTGGAGCCAAACCTCGACCCCGTCAATTCTCCGGTGAATGACGAAGTTGCCATGGATGTTTTCCGACTGGAGTCTCGTGTTGCAGCTGTCGTGGACTATCTCGCAAGGCTGAAGGCCGCCACATCTCGCATCGACTCGACGCTCTGGCCTGAGGAGACGCTTCAGAATGACCTTGAGTCGTTGATGGCCCGC
Source organism: Triticum aestivum (assembly GCF_018294505.1). Taxonomy (NCBI): domain Eukaryota; kingdom Viridiplantae; phylum Streptophyta; class Magnoliopsida; order Poales; family Poaceae; genus Triticum; species Triticum aestivum. The sequence goes on along the minus strand of NC_057800.1, from coordinate 38,017,973 downwards.
TTGAACACGATCCCTGGTCGAGTGCAGGAGTGGAAGAAGTCCTCGGCTCGGTGTGGTGCAGATGTCGCTCTGTGTCTGGCCCGAGTCCACTGCAAAGATGCGCGAGAAGAGAAGCTGGCGGCCCTTCGGGTGGCCAATACCAAGAAGCACGACTTCAGGTCCTTTATGGAGACTTTCCTTACAGCTGCCACTCGGATCGCCGACGGAATTGACCTTGATGAATTTGTTGCACCTTCCAGCCCTCCACAGGAGGGGTAAAAAACTTCTTCTGGCTCGACGCTTTAAATTTGCCTCGGTATGCCGAGTGAAATTGTAACCGACAAACCTTAACAGGCTTGACGCCTGAGCACTTTCGGTTCCTTTAGATGTCGATTCAAACTTGGATTTGGTGCTTGAATACGATTGCCTTCGGCTCGGAATGTCTTTTGCAGGTTCAAAGCAAGGTGCCTTAGGCGAGCACAGGGCTGCAGCTAAGCCCCCGAGTGAGAGGGTTGCGCTTCACTCGGTAGGATTTTCACAACTTAGGCGAGCACGAGGCTGCAGCTAAGCCTCCGAGTGGAAGGCTGGCTTACCACTCGGTAGGATTTTGATAACTTAGGCGAGCATGAGGCTGCAGCTAAGCCTCCGAGTGAGAGGATTGCTCTTCACTCGGTAGGATTTTCACAACTTAGGCGAGTGCTTGGACTGTAGCTAAGCCCCCGAGTGAGAGGGTTGTTCTTCACTCGGTAGGATTTTTATAACTTAGGCGAGCACGAGGCTGCAGCTAAGCCTCCGAGTGGAAGGCTGGCTTACCACTCGGTAGGATTTTGATAACTTAGGCGAGCACGAGGCTGCAGCTAAGCCTCCGAGTGAGAGGGTTGCTCTTCACTCGGTAGGATTTTCACAACTTAGGCGAGTGCTTGGACTGCAGCTAAGCCCCCGAGTGAGAGGGTTGCTCTTCACTCGGTAGGATTTTTATAACTTAGGCGAGTCCTTGGACTGGAGCTAAGCCCCCGAGTGAGAGGGTTGCTCTTCACTCGGTAGGATTTTTATAACTTAGGCGAGCACTGGGCCGCAGCTAAGCCTCCGAGTGGAAGGCTGGCTTACCACTCGGTAGGATTTTGATAACTTAGGCGAGCATGAGGCTGCAGCTAAGCCTCCGAGTGAGACGATTGCTCTTCACTCGGTAGGATTTTCACAACTTAGGCGAGTGCTTGGACTGTAGCTAAGCCCCCGAGTGAGAGGGTTGATCTTCACTCGGTAGGATTTTTATAACTTAGGCGAGCACGAGGCTGCAGCTAAGCCTCCGAGTGGAAGGCTAGCTTACCACTCGGTAGGATTTTGATAACTTAGGCGAGCACGAGGCTGCAGCTAAGCCTCCGAGTGAGAGGGTTGCTCTTCACTCGGTAGGATTTTCACAACTTAGGCGAGTGCTTGGACTGCAGCTAAGCCCCCGAGTGAGAGGGTTGCTCTTCACTCGGTAGGATTTTTATAACTTAGGCGAGTCCTTGGACTGCAGCTAAGCCCCCGAGTGAGAGGGTTGCTCTTCACTCGGTAGGATTTTTATAACTTAGGCGAGCACTGGGCCGCAGCTAAGCCTCCGAGTGGAAGTCAGGCTTACCACTCGGTAGGATTTTTGTAACTTAGGCGAGCACATGGCTGCAGCTAAGCCCCCGAGTGGGAGGGTTGCTCTTCACTCAGTAGGATTTTTTACAACTTAGGTGAGCATAGGGCTGCAGCTAAGCCCCCGAGTGAAAGTCTGGCTTACCACTCGGTAGGATTTTTATAACTTAGGCGAAACGGATTCGCAGCTAAGCCTCCGACTGAGAGTCTGGCTCACCACTCGTTAGGATTTTTACAAACTTAGGCGAAACGGATTCGCGGCTAAGTCACCCACTGAGGGGGAATTTTATTGTGGACAAAAATAAAAAGTGATAGAAATTATGGAGGAACTATGACACTATTATTTTGAGGTCCATGAACTACAGAAGTACTTTATTGCAACTCATCCGAGTGATAAAACTTAAGTGTAAAATGGGCGGAGTAGCTCCGCGTTCCAAGCTCGGGGCTCGTCGATATTATGCTCGACGTTGTAAAGACGGTACGCCCCGTTGTGGAGGACCTTGGTGATGATGAAGGGGCCTTCCCAAGAAGGAGCAAGCTTGTGTGGTTTGTGCTGATCCACTCGGAGAACCAAATCCCCTTCCTGGAAGGCTCGACCTCTCACATTTCGGGCGTGGAAACGGCGCAGATCTTGTTGGTAGATGGTCGACCGGATCAGAGCCATCTCCCTTTCTTCCTCTAAAAGGTCGACTGCGTCCTGCCGCGCTTGTTCAGCTTCTGCTTCGTTGTAGATTTCCACTCGAGGAGCATTGTGGAGAAGATCACTCGGCAAGACTGCTTCAGCTCCATAGACCAAGAAGAATGGAGTTCTTCCGGTCGACCGATTAGGCGTGGTCCGCAGTCCCCAGAGTACAGATGGAAGTTCGTCGACCCAAGCTCCAGCCGCGTGTTTGAGATCACGCATCAGTCGAGGCTTCAGTCCCTTGAGAATCAGTCCATTAGCTCGCTCTGCTTGTCCATTCGACTGCGGATGGGCGACTGATGCGTAGTCGACCCGTGTGCCCTGGGAGTCGCAGAAAGCTCTGAATTCCTCTGAGTCAAAGTTCGACCCGTTATCCGTAATGATGCTGTGCGGGACTCCATATCTGAATATTAGTTCCCTGATGAAGCTAACAGCAGTACCGGTGTCAAGGCTCTTGATTGGTTTAGCCTCGATCCACTTGGTGAACTTGTCGACTGCCACCAGTACATGCGTGAAGCCACTTCGTCCTGTTCTCAAAGGACCGATCATGTCCAGCCCCCAAACTGCAAAAGGCCAGACGAGTGGGATGGTCTTCAAAGCTGACGCAGGCTTGTGCGACATATTCGAGTAGAACTGACATCCCTCGCACTTATCTACTATCTCTTTTGCCATCTCATTCGCCTTGGGCCAGTAAAATCCGGCTCGGTATGCTTTGGCCACGATGGTCCGAGAGGACGCATGATGACCACAGGTCCCCGAGTGAATATCATTGAGGATGAGTCGACCTTCTTCTGGCGTTATGCACTTCTGACCGACTCCAGTCGCGCTTTCTCTGTATAATTGTCCTTTGATTACGGTAAAGGCCTTAGATCGACGGACGATCTGTCGAGCCTCTTCCTCATCCTCCGGAAGCTCTTTCCTCAAGATATATGCGACATACGGAATCGTCCAGTCGGGAATGACCACCAAAACCTTCATGATCAAGTCGACCACCGCTGGGACTTCAACTTCAGTCGGATCTGTGGCGCTCTTGGGCTGCGGAGTTTCTTCGGTGAAAGGATCTTCTTTGACTGACGGAGTGTGTATATGCTCCAAGAACACACCACTCGGAATGGCTTCTCTCTTGGAACCTATCTTTGCTAGATCATCAGCTGCTTGATTTTTCAGTCGGGGTATATGATGGAGCTCCAACCCCTCGAACTTCTTTTCCAGCTTCCTCACTGCACTGCAGTATCCAGTCATGGCTGGGCTTCTCACGTCCCACTCTTTCATCACCTGATTGACCACTAAATCCGAGTCGCCATAGACCATTAGGCGACGGACGCCGAGTGAAATGGCCATGCGCAACCCATATAGGAGGGCCTCATATTCTGCCTCATTGTTGGAGGAATCAAAGTGAATCTGGAGAACATATCTGAGCTTATCTCCTCTGGGGGAAACCAGGACAACCCCAGCACCGGAACCATTCAACATCTTAGAGCCATCGAAAAACATGGTCCAATGCTCCGAGTGAACTTCAGTCGGCTGCTGTTGTTCGATCCACTCGGCGAGGAAATCTGCTATCGCCTGGGACTTAATGGCTTTCTTTGCCTCAAACTTGATATCAAGGGGAAGAAGTTCAATCGCCCATTTGGCCACTCGACCAGTTGCATCTCTGTTGTGCAAAATCTCTGATAGTGGAGCGTCGCTGACGACTGTGATGGAATGGTCAGAGAAATAATGAGCAACCTTCTTTGTGGTCATGTATATTCCATACACAAGCTTCTGATAATGAGGATATCTCTGCTTGGATGGAGTCAAGACTTCAGACAAATAATACACTGGGCGCTGAACTTTGAGAGATTTTCCTTCTTCTTCCCGCTCGACCGTTAGCACAGTACTGACGACTTGTCCTGTGGCTGCGATGTAGAGCAACAGAGGCTCTTTGCTGATTGGAGCAGCAAGCACCGGCTGGGTGGAGAGCAGAGCTTTTAGCTCGGCAAACGCTGCATCAGCTTCTGGAGTCCACTCGAACTTGTCAGCCTTCTTCATCAGTCGGTAAAGAGGCAGTGCCTTTTCACCGAGTCGTGAGATGAATCGACTTAATGCGGCCAAGCATCCAGTAAGCTTCTGGACATCGTGCACTCGCACAGGGCGTTTCATTCGGAGAATAGTGCCAATCTTCTCTGGGTTAGCGTCGATTCCCCGTTCGGAAACGAGAAAACCGAGTAACTTGCCACCAGGAACTCCAAATGTGCACTTTGATGGATTGAGCTTGATATCATACCTTCTGAGGTTGGCAAATGTTTCGGCGAGGTCAGCGAGCAGGTCGGAACCTTTTTGTGACTTGACAACAATATCATCCATATAAGCTTCCACATTCCGACTGATTTGGGTGAGTAGACACTTCTGAATCATTCGCATAAATGTGGCTCCGGCATTCTTGAGGCCGAATGGCATGGTGATATAGCAGAAGCACCCGAATGGAGTGATGAAAGCTGTTTTTACCTCATCGGGCCCGTACAGACGGATCTGGTGGTACCCGGAGTAAGCATCTAAAAAAGACAACCTCTCGCATCCCGCGGTCGAGTCAACAATTTGATCTATGCGAGGGAGAGGAAAGTGATCTTTCGGGCAGGCCCGGTTGATGTGCTTGAAATCAATGCACATTCGGAGCGACTTGTCCTTCTTAGGAACCATGACGACATTAGCGAGCCACTCGGAGTGGTATATCTCTCGGATAAATCCTGCCGCCAACAGTCGAGCCACTTCTTCACCGATGGCCTTTCTCTTCTGGACGGCGGACCGCCGAAGATGCTCTTTGACTGGTTTTGCAGACGAGTCGACTCTTAGGCGATGCTCAGCCAGTCCCCTGGGAACACCTGGCATGTCAGCGGGCTTCCATGCAAAAATGTCCCAGTTCTCACGGAGGAACTGGATGAGCGCTTCTTCCTATTTTGGGTCGAGTGTTGTGGAGATGCGGGTCGGAGCTGCTTCGGGGTCGGTCGGGTGAATGTGAACAGGCTACGTCTCACAGGACGACTGGAATGCAGACTCTGTCGTGGGAACGATTCCGACAATAATAAGGTATAGGGTAACGGAGCATGATCTATCGAGATGCATATGGGTGACACGGTGGTTTTAGCGAGTTCGGGCCTCTCATGGTGGAGATAACAACCCTACGTCTCGTGCTCCGGAGAGGCTTTGTTTTATCTGAGTATATATCCGGAGATTACAATGTGTGTGAGCGAGAGGGACGGATCCCCATGACTGAGCTTAAGTCCTGAGACCAATGGTGAAAAGAGAGAGAGGTGGCAGAAGAGCCCCCTTGTCTAGTGGTGGGGGGTGGCTTATATAGAGTGCGCCACCCCCTCACCTCCTATGTTACAAAGTGGGGTATGAATGCCATAATGCCAGCCCGCTATTAAGCCCTCACTATTAGAAAGATGCTGACTGCCTTGCTGCCTGCTGGTCTTCGTATATCAGAGTGAGTCGTACGGTCGAGTGGTGAGCCGTCATCCGAGTGGATGGTATGTTGCTTGGTCGAGTGGATAGTATGCTGCTTGTCCGAGTGGATAGTGTGTCTGTATGAAATTGACCTGGACCCACATGTTGTGTGGGCCCCATGCTTCATGATATTTCGACCCTTCGTGGGCCTACCTGTTATGTATATCCCCAACATTAGCCCCCGAATCGATTGCGATTTTGCAGAACGAGTTGGTGTAAGACACAGTTTGGTCCGAGTGATTACAGAAATACTCGGTACATGTCGCTGCGCTTTCAGACAACCAAGGTTTGAACAAAATCTCAATGGATTCCGGCACCATGCTTCCCGACTAATCGAGGTAAGCGTCTGCGAGGAGCAACTTGGTGACATTCGTTCATCTCTCGGGAGAGGTTTAACTCGTGATCTGAGTATGGGCGTGTCATTAAATCCGTGCAACCAGATTGACACATGGACTGCTCTTTTAGAGAGATGCCATTCTTATCCCGGAGGAACGCCAATACGAGTCGGTTTCAGATCCACACTTGTGAGTTTCACGCTTTGAGTCCTAGAAGAAGGTTCAAAACAGGTCCATGGAGGAGCGTTAAACTCGCCTTATAGAATTTTTTGGAGTGATTTGGAGCTGGGCCTGCATCGAGTAACTGATTACTCGGAATTTCTTCACGCCTGGAACGTGTCTTTTTTGTTGTTTGGCCGTCACTCGGGTTGGGCGGACCGTTCCGAGTGGATACCATTCCAGTGGGGGCACGCTGAGTGCACCCACTGGGTGTAGTCCCCAAGACTGCTGTCGACTGCGGGCAGTCGGCGGGAGTCTTAGAGCCTGTCTTTTTGTTGTTGTTTGGCCGTCACTCGGGTTGGGCGGACCGTTCCGAGTGGATACCATTCCAGTGGGGGCACGCTGAGTGCACCCACTGGGTGTAGTCCCCGAGACTGTTGTCGACTGCGGGCAGTCGGCGGGAGTCTTAGAGCTTGTCTTTTTGTTGTTGTTTGGCCGTCACTCGGGTTGGGCGGACCGTTCCGAGTGGATACCATTCCAGTGGGGGCACGCTGAGTGCACCCACTGGGTGTAGTCCCGAGACTGCTGTCGACTGTGGGCAGTCGGCGGGAGTATGAGAGAACTAAAACTCTTCTTAGCTGGTACTGATCGAACTTGTTCTTCTCTGACTCGGAGGTCGAGTAATACTGGAGATGGGTTTGCATCGAGCAAAATGTTTCTTTCTGAATCCTCTTCCAGTGGGGGCACGCTGAGTGCACCCACTGGGTGTAGTCCCCGAGCCTCTGTCGGACTAGATGAGTCTGGCAGAGGGTTTAAGTCTCTCGGTAAACCTCCATGCAGTTGGCATGGAAAATATCTTTGTCTGGAATTGAATCAATCGGATGGATGCGTAACGAGGTGGTTGTACGAACGATGAGTAAGGTCGCCTGTACGATTCAGCGATGGCGCTTCATTTTTACCCTTTTGCATGAAAAGGGGTATTTATCCAAGTGGACGTACTTCACTTATAGATCTTCGGCGAACCGAGCATGTATGGTCAGAAGAATATCTTGATGTGATCAACAGGTTGACCAAATGGGCGTAACCCCTGAGGGTGACATGGCCAACTGCCGCGCGTAGCCCCCGAGTGATGCTCGAAGGAGGTAAGCTTGCTACAGAGTGTGATATGAGGTTTGACCATATGAGTAACTTAGTCGTTCCCGTGCTGGGGGTGTAGAGGTAAAGACATGTCCAACTGATGGTGACGCGCGGGGCGGCCGAGGGGCGAGGACGTGTATAACCGAGTGGCGACGCGCGGGACGGCCGAGTGGTGAAGACGTGCAAAACCGAGTGGCGCCGCGCGGGGCGGGCGAGTGGTGAAGACGTGCAGAACCAAGTGGCGATGCGCGGGGCGGCCGAGTGTTGAATACGTGCAAAACCGAGTGGCGCCGCGCGGGGCGGGCGAGTGGTGAAGACGTGCAGAACCAAGTGGCGACGCGCGGCGCGGTCGAGTGGTGAATACGTGCAAAACCGAGTGGCGCCGCGCGGGGCGGGCGAGTGGTGAAGACGTGCAGAACCAAGTGGCGATGCGCGGGGCGGCCGAGTGAAGGACTAAGTGTCCAGCTGAGTGGCAAAAATGGTCCTTGAAGGAGTTAGCCAGATGCTTTTGAAGCTGATGTAGCGACAAGGTCGGTGTAGTGTGGCTGTGGCGCAACAAGACCGGTGCGACAACTGAATTTGAGTAGGAACGAAGATGGCACGCAGAGTGTCTGGGTGATCATGCAATTTGTCAAAGTGACGGATCGAATGTACTTGTTGAAGTGAAGGGTCTGATTGGTGATGAAGTACTCGACCACTTAGGAGAGTGTCATTCCAAATGAGATGCAGCCCCCGAGTGCGGCGTAGCCCCCGAGCATACTACAGGCTTCGACAGCGGACATGTCGGAATATGAGAAATATAGTTTTGAATGGATGATTTGTAATTCATCGAGTCGGATTTGGGTAAAGATGAGGAGAAGCTTCCGAGTGATGCTCGGAAGAAGCAAACTCGCAAAAGAGTGAAGTGTGAAGTTTAATTATGAAAGGGACTTATCTGTCTCATGCCCGACGAGGTCTATATAATTGATACGATGAAGAGAATTCCATAGAGGGGTTGGCCGGACATGTTTGAAATCAATAGGGCGACAAAGTCAGTGTTGTGGTGCGCTAGGACCAGTATGGAGACCGAGTCCGAGCAGCGATGAAGTTGGCGCGTAGGACCGTCGAGTGATCGTGGTAACTTGTGTAAAAAATGGCACAAGTCAACACAATAATTTCTTGAGGAAATTTGATGTGTGCTGAAATGATTTGTGTGAATAACACCCATAGACACCCGCTGGGAGTGCAAGGGGCTTGCTGGTTGACCAGCAAAAGTTTAAAAGAGCGAAGGATTCGTTCGCACTTGTCGAAGCGAGAAATCCTACTGAACTTGTTGGAATACTGGCTAAAATAAAACGGAAGTGTAGTGTTTTGACTGAGTTGCGGCCCCGGAGGACCGATGCAAACTCGAAATGAAGAACGACACATGGTGTTCGTGAATGATATATGCGAAAAAAAGGAAGTTGGACTTCGGAGTCACATAACCAGTACTAAGCAAGTATGCGAAAATAAGTAGTCGAGCGTAGAGGTACACTCGGTGGTGTGGCCTCCGAGTGAAGCTGATGTGTGAATTATGGAATACTCGGGAAGACGAAAATAACAGAATGTAAAATGACTTAGCTGTCTGAAGGCGCGCAGGCGGTCGAATGGTGATGAGGTGACCAACGATTGGCGACGCGCGGGGCGGCCGAGTGCTGATGAGGTGATCAACCGATGGCGACGCGCGGGGCGGCCGAGTGCTGATGAGGTGACCGACTTGTGGCGATGCGCGGGGCCGCCGAGTGGTGATGAGGTGACCAACCGAGTGGCGACGCGCGGAGCGCCGAGTGGTGATGAGGTGACCAACCGAGTGGCGACGCGCGGAGCGGCCGAGTGGTGATGAGGTGACCAACCGAGGGGCGACGCGCGGGGCGGCCGAGTGGTGATGAGGTGACCAACCGAGTGGCGACGCGCGGCGCAGCCGAGTGGTGATGAGGTGACCAACCGAGTGGCGACGCGCGGAGCGGCGAGTGGTGATGAGGTGACCAACCGATGGCAACGCGCGGGCGGCCGAGTGGTGATGAGGTGACCAACCGAGTGGCGACGCGCAGGGCGGCCGAGTGGTGATGAGGTGACCAACCGAGTGGCGACGCACGGCGCGGCCGAGTGGTGATGAGGTGACCAACCGAGTGGCGACGCGCGGGGCGACCGAGTGGTGATGAGGTGACCAACCGAGTGGCGACGCGCGGGGCGGCCGAGTGGTGATGAGGTGACCAACCGAGTGGCGATGCGCCGAGCGGCCCAGTGGTGATGAGGTGACCAACCGAGTGGCGACGCGCGGGCGCAGCCGAGTGGTGATGAGGTGACCAACCGAGTGGCGACGTGCGGAGCGGCCGAGTGGTGATGAGGTGACCAACCGAGTGGCGACGCGCGGGGCGGCCGAGTGGTGATGAGGTGACCAACCGATTGGCGACGCGCGGGGCGGCCGAGTGGTGATGAGGTGACCAACCGAGTGGCGACGCGCGGAGCGGCCGAGTGGTGATGAGGTGACCAACCGAGTGGCGACGCGCGGGGCGGCCGAGTGGTGATGAGTGACCCGGTGGACCCAACGGCCGAGTGTGAAGTGCCCGAGGGCGCGCAGGAGCGGCCGAGTGGTGATGAGGTGACCAACCGAGTGGCGACGCGCGGAGCGGCCGAGTGGTGATGAGGTGACCAACCGAGTGGCGACGCGCGGGGCGGCCGAGTGGTGATGAGGTGACCAACCGAGTGGCGACGCGCGGGGCGGCCGAGTGGTGATGAGGTGACCAACCGAGTAGCGACGCGCAGGGAGGCCGAGTGGTGATGAGGTGACCAACGAGTGGCGACGCGCGGAGCGGCCGAGTGGTGATGAGGTGACCAACCGAGTGGCGACGCGCGGGGCGGCCGAGTGGTGATGAGGTGACCAACCGAGTTGGCGACGCGCGGGGCGGCGAGTGGTGATGAGGTGACCAACCGAGTGGCGACGCGCGGGCCGGCGAGTGGTGATGAGGTGACCAACCGAGTGGCGACGCCCGGAGCGGCCGAGTGGTGATGAGGTGACCAACCGAGTGGCGACGCGCGGGGCGGCCGAGTGGTGATGAGGTGACCAACCGAGTGGCGACGCGCGGGGCGGCCGAGTGGTGATGAGGTGACCAACCGATGGCGACGCGCAGAGCGGCCCAGTGGCGACGCGCGGAGCGGCCGAGTGGTGATGAGGTGACCAACCGAGTGGCGACGCGCGGGGCGGCCGAGTGGTGATGAGGTGACCAACCGAGTAGCGACGCGCAGAGCGGCCGAGTGGTGATGAGGTGACCAACCGAGTGGCGACGCGCGGAGCGGCCGAGTGGTGATGAGGTGACCAACCAAGTGGCGACGCGCGGAGCGGCCGAGTGGTGATGAGGTGACCAACCGAGTGGCGACGCGCGGAGCGGCGGAGTGGTGATGAGGTGACCAACCGAGAGGCGACGCGCGGGGCGGCCGAGTGGTGATGAGGTGACCAACCGAGTGGCGACGCGCAGAGCGGCCGAGTGGTGATGAGGTGACCAACCGAGTGGCGACGCGCGGAGCGGCCGAGTGGTGATGAGGTGATCAACCGAGTGGCGACGCGCCGAGAGGCCCAGTGGTGATGAGGTGACCAACCGAGTGGCGACGCGCGGAGCGGCCGAGTGGTGATGAGGTGACCAACCGAGTGGCGACGCGCGGGGCGGCCGAGTGGTGATGAGGTGACCAACCGAGTCGCGACGCGCAGAGCGGCCGAGTGGTGATGAGGTGACCAACCGAGTGGCGACGCGCGGAGCGGCCGAGTGGTGATGAGGTGACCAACCGAGTGGCGACGCGCGGGGCGGCCGAGTGGTGATGAGGTGACCAACCGAGTGGCGACGCGCGGAGCGGCCGAGTGGTGATGAGGTGACCAACCGATTGACGAGGCCCGGAGCGACGATGCGCGGGGCGTCCTGATGAAGTAGAGGCACGTGCCGCGCAGTGGCGACGAGCGAGGCGTCCGAGTGACGTAGACGCGTCCCGCAGAGTGGCGACGCGCGGAGCGTCCAGATGATGTAGACGCGTGGCCCGGAGTGACGATGCGCGGGGCGTCCTGATGAAGTAGAGGCGCGTGCCGCAGTGACGACGAGCGAGGGGTCCGGGTGATGTAGACGCGTCCCGCAGAGTGGCGATGCACGGGGCATGAAGTAGAAGCGTCACGTGAGGCGACGATACGCGAGGCGTCCGGGTGATGAAGACGCGTCCGGTCGAGTGACGAGTGACGAGGATATATCCAGTCAAGTGACAATGCATGGGGTGGCCGAGTCGGACAAGTTGATGAAGATGCGAACAGCTTCGTCACGGCGTGTAGGGCGGCCGAATGATGAGGTCATGTCCAGCCGAGCGATGACGCACGGGCGGCCAGGAAGCGGAGCACGGGCGGCCAAGTGCCTATGATCCGGTTTGGTCCGAGTGAGCATGTCCCATCGAGTGACCACGTCGACTGGTGGAAGTTTCCGCCGAGTGGACGATGCCAGAGGCAGTGTGTGCCCGTGCCGCGCCGGGCAGACGATACATGAGGGATGAGTCGAGCGCCCGTAGGGGCTGTCGCCGAACCATCGACGTCGGAGGGGGAAGCTGTGGAGCAGGGTGGCATGGCCAACTCCTGGTCCCCACGCCGCGTCGGGTTTGTGCCTCCAGCGCGGAGGACGCTGTCGTGTGCGAGGGCAGACCGACAGAGCCAGCTTCCGGTTGCGGCGGTGTGCTGCTGCCGTCATCAGATGATGCCGTGTGCTGTTGACTCCATCATACAGGTTATCAGCGAGCGCTTGCCGTACGTCGGACCGAGGAACCGCCAGGGCGTCGTGCGGTGCCAAAGGCCATCGGTCGCCAGGTTTCGCCAACGCCTGCCGTTACAATGCATTGATGGGGTTGCCCACCTCCAAAACCTGTACGCACATGCAGGAGGCGCTAATTAGCGGCAGTTAAGCAAGAGTTAAGGCCCTTCATGCATGTAAGGGAAGTTTCCCTTTCCCACGGCCGTTTGACCCATGCATGCAGGAAATAAATGAAAAGGAATTAAGATTAGGAGAGTGGAGGGGCGCAGAGCTCCCTGGTTGGCAACGCCGGCGGCAGCGGCTTTGACTCGGACCCAGCGCAAGGTGAGGCGGCCCGTGACAGGTCCCAGTGCGGGACGGCATTCTCCTGAGAGTCTGTGGGCGGGCGGAGCTCGAGGTGGTGCCGACTGCCGAGTCGACCCGGCGGCTCCCGTCTTGTTGACGTGGACAGCCCCGGCGTTGGTGCCGTGTCAGGTCCGTGAGTCGACCGCTGGGGTTGCCGCCGCCGCTGGGGACGCCGCTCGATCACAGCTGAGCACCCGCGCCGCCAGAGAGACTGCCGAGCGTCTGCGGTCGCTGCAGCCGGTTGACGGGCGAGCTGAGGTCGACGCAGAAGATGAAGCGGGCGGCGTGGGCCCTCGCGCTGGCCGAGCGCCTGTGGTCGTAGCAGCCGGCTGACGGGCGGGCCGAGCTCGATGGAGAGGAGGAAGTAGGAGGAGCAGGTCGGCGCGCTGTTGGCCGTGAGTGCGGACGATGGCTACAACCCTTGCGCAGCGCGTCGGTGCCATATTCCCTTCCTCGTCTCTTGTCTGATATACTCATCACAAGATTTAGTTGTTGAACCCGATGAGTGCCTGCTCGTACAGGAAGACAACAACGGACTTGTTTAGATCCAAGACGATTGTTAGATTATAAGAGGATAGTATAGAAAGAAATCTCCTGATTGATCCGTTTGTGAACGGCCATGCACGCCGGCAGCGTCAAGTGAAGATGTATCTTCTCCCCTACCTTTGAGATGCTTCAATTACTTACTGCGAAGACGAACAATATGATCAGCATGAACATAAAATTAAAAATATATGAATGAAAAAGCCATCAGCATCATGGCTCGATAGACGCCATGCCCCACGGTGGGCGCCAACTGTCGTGGGAACGATTCCGACAATAATAAGGTATAGGGTAACGGAGCATGATCTATCGAGATGCATATGGGTGACACGGTGGTTTTAGCGAGTTCGGGCCTCTCACGGTGGAGATAACAACCCTACGTCTCGTGCTCCGGAGAGGCTTTGTTTTATCTGAGTATATATCCGGAGATTACAATGTGTGTGAGCGAGAGGGACGGATCCCCATGCCTGAGCTTAAGTCCTGAGACCAATGGTGAAAAGAGAGAGAGGTGGCAGAAGAGCCCCCTTGTCTAGTGGTGGGGGGTGGCTTATATAGAGTGCGCCACCCCCTCACCTCCTATGTTACAAAGTGGGGTATGAATGCCATAATGCCAGCCCGCTATTAAGCCCTCACTATTAGAAAGATGCTGACTGCCTTGCTGCCTGCTGGTCTTCGTATATCCGAGTGAGTCGTACGGTCGAGTGGTGAGCCGTCATCCGAGTGGATGGTATGTTGCTTGGTCGAGTGGATAGTATGCTGCTTGTCCGAGTGGATAGTGTGTCTGTATGAAATTGACCTGGACCCACATGTTGTGTGGGCCCCATGCTTCATGATATTTCGACCCTTCGTGGGCCTACCTGTTATGTATATCCCCAACAGTGGTTTCTTTAACGACGTCATGTCTGCCGGGTCAACGTGATCCTTGTAAAACTTTAACTCGTCTGTTGCACAAACAGATTCAGCATAGGTAGCATCACCTTCTTCACACTCTGAAGCTATTTTCCGGCTCCCATGTACTATAATGGTACCATTATAACCCGGCATCATGAGCTGCAAATATACATAGCATGGCTGAGCCATGAACTTGGCATAAGCCGGCCGTCCAAACAGAGCATGATATGGGCTTTTGATCTTAACTACCTCAAAGGTTAATTTTTCTGCTCTGGAGTCATACTCATCTCCAAAGGCTACTTCCAGTTCAATCTTACCAACTGGGTATGCCGACTTGCCAGGTACCACACCGTGAAAAACAGTGTTGGATTGTTGAAGACTCTTATCAGTCAACCCCATCCGGCGGAACATCTCATAGTAGAGGATGTTGATGCTGCTGCCTCCATCCATGAGTACCATAGTGAATTTGTATCCACCAACCTGAGGCGCCACTACCAAGGCCAAGTGACCTGGATTATCAACCCGAGGTGGGTGATCCTCTCTGCTCCACACAATAGGCTGCTCTGACCAACGTAAATAACGTGGAATCGCCGGCTCAACGGCATTAACGACCCTCTTGTGAAGCTTCTGGTCCCTCTTACCTAAACTAGTGGTGAACACATGGTATTGCCCACTATTCACCTGTTTCGGGTTGCTCTGATATCCGGACTGTTGCTGTTGATTACCTTGTCCGGGTTGTGGATTATATCCTCCTTGGTTACCAGGATGGCCCTGACCGTGAAATCCTCCGCCACCCGAGTCGGCGCCTGGGCCACGGAAACCGCCTCCACCTGAACCGCCACCTGGGCCGTGACCTCCATCAAAAGCGTTTGAATTTTTAAACGCCTTCATGATTGTACAATCTTTCCACAGGTGGGTGGCTGGCTTCTCTCGGGTGCCGTGCTTTGGACATGGTTCATTCAATAGTTGCTCAAGGGTGGGACCTGACCCGCCCTACCGAGTGGGTTGCCTGCCCTTGCGCCGCTGGTTTCCGCCCTGTGCATTAGTGTTAGCGACAAACTCATCAGCCTTACGCTTATTACCTCCTTGATTTGCCGGGATATGCTGGTGAGCCTTACCGTTGCCATTCTTCTTTCCCTTCACTATCTTTTCTTCGTCAGACACCGGGTCTTTGGTACCACCAGAATCAGCATACTTGACGAGTGATACGTCTCCATCGTATCTATAATTTTTGATTGTTCCATGCCAATATTATTCAACTTTCATATACTTTTTGGCAACTTTTTATATTATTTTTGGGACTAACATATTGATCCAGTGCCCAGTGCCAGTTCCTGTCTGTTGCATGTTTTTGGTTTCGCAGAATATCCATATCAAATGGAGTCCAAACGGGATAAAAACGGACGGAGCTTATTTTTGGAAAATATGGAAAATTCCGAAGGAAAATCAACGCGAACCAGTGCCCGAAGTGGTCACGAGGCAGGGGCCGCCCCCCCTTAGGGCGCACCCCCTACCCTCGTGAGCCCACCGTAAGGCGGTTGACGCTCTTATTTTGCCGCAAGAAAGCTAATATTCTAAAAAAATCATGGCGAAGGTTTCAGGCCAATCGGAGTTACGGATCTCCATATATATACAAAACGGTGAAACAGAGCAGAACAGAACGCAGAACTGGAGAGAAACGGAGAGATAGATCCAATCTCGGAGGGTCTCTCACCCCTCCCATGCCATGGCAGCCAAGGACCAGAGGGGAAACCCTTCTCCCATCTAGGGAGGAGGTCAAGGAAGAAGAGGAAAAAGGGGCCCCTCTCCTCCTCTCCTCCGGTGGCGCCGGAACGCCGCTGTGGCCATCATCATCATCACCGCGATCTTCACCAACACCTCCGCCATCTTCACCAACATCTCCATCACCTTCCCCCTGTCTATCTACAGCGGTCCACTCTCCCGCAACCCGATGTACCCTGTACTTGAACATGGTGCTTTATGCTTCATATTATTATCCAATGATGTGTTGCCATCCTATGATGTCTGAGTAGATTTTCGTTGTCCTATCGGTGGTTGATAAATTGCTATGATTGATTTAATTTGCTTGTGGTTATGTTGTTGTCCTTTGGTGCCCATCATATGAGCGCGCGTGTGGATCACACCATAGGGTTATTTGTATGTTGATAGGACTATGTATTGAAGCTTCAACCTAGCATAGAAATTGATGCATACGGGATTGAAGGGGGACCAATATATCTTAATACTATGGTTGGGTTTTACCTTAATGAACATTAGTAGTTGCGGATGCTTGCTAATAGTTCCAATCATAAGTGCATAGAATTCCAAGTAAGGGATGACATGCTTGCAGTGGCCTCTCCCACATAATACTTGCTATCGGTCTAGTAAAGTAGTCAATTGCTTAGGGACAATTTTGCAACTCCTACCACCACTTTTCCACACTTGCTATATTTACTTTATTGTTTCTTTGCCCTACTTTTTATTTACGTACTCTTTATTATCTTGCAAACCTATTCAACAACACCTACAAAGTACATCTAGTTTCATACTTGTTCTAGGTAAAGCGAACGTCAAGCATGCGTAGAGTTGTATCGGTGGTCGATAGAACTTGAGGGAATATTTGTTCTACCTTTAGCTCCTCGTTGGGTTCGACACTCTTACTTATCGAAAACTGTTGTGATCCCCTATACTTGCGGGTTATCAACGAGAGCCGCCATCAACTGGCCCATGTCAAAACGGCAATTTTTCTCCAACATCAAGACTGCTGAGCCGGCATCCATCTTATCAGACGAATGTATTATCTCCTTGACCCGGTGCACCCAATGGATTGTAGACTCACCGTCCTCTTGCTTACAATTAGTTAGGTCCACAATCGACATAGGCTGCTTACACGTGTCTTTGAAGTTCTGGATGAACCGTGCCTTCAACTCCGCCCATGAGCCGATAGAATTGGGTGGCAACCCCTTCAACAAAGTACGAGCTGTTCTATCTAACATCATAGTGAAATACTTGGCCATTGCTATGTCGTTGTCCTCCAACAACTCCATAGCCATCTCATAACTATCAATCCAAGCCCTGGGCTGTAAGTCAGCCGTGTAATTAGGCACCTTACGAGGCCCCTTAAAGTCCTTTGGCAAACGCTCATTACGTATGGACGGCACCAAGCAAGAGACGCCTCCGGTTCTTGTGGCCACTCCTGCCTCGACCAAGGTTGCTGGATAAGCCGGAAAAGTTTGATGAGCCGCCTGATCTGCTGCCATTTGAACTGCTCGTTCCGCCTCTTGTCGAATCCTCTCCTGATCCGTCAAGTTAAGGACTCCAGCCTGCACCAGCTCATGCCTATGTGGCCGGTTGCAGCATTGAGCATTGCTTGACATGTCCGCGGATTCCATGTGCCTACTGTAGCTCGGGCTCTGTCTTGGGCGATAAGTTGAATGGATCCTGTCTCAACTGTAGGAGTACGCATCCTGTTGTGCCAGAGCTGTCTAAAGAAGTTCTCTTACCCTCCGTGTTTCGACCGCCGCCGGTGAGTCACCTTCCATCGGGAGAGCCGCCAAATGAGCCGACGCTGCGATGAGGTTTTCCAAGGGGTTGGAGAAGTGACCCGACGGCGTTGGTACTTAATGAGGCGGAGCGGTAATTATACGAGGTGGTTCCATGGCACGCGGCTGAACCGGTGCACCCGGTGTCGTGATCCGGCGTGCCTCTGGCGGGTTGCTTCCCCCGGCTCCGGGTGTATGGAATAGGTTCCTAGGATCAAGCGTCAGAGGTAGACGTGACTGAGTTTTCTTATGCCTTCTTCTCATGACCACATTTGACGCGTTCAGATCCACCGAGAGCCAGAAGGTCTCTGCTTGAAGCTATTGAGCACGAACGTCCAAAGCCGCCCGCTCTGCTGCCATCCTGACTTCCTCTGCGGCCAGACTTTCCTTAGCTTGCACCATCTCTTCACGTATGCATGCCACCTCTGCGTCATGCTGGGCTTTATCCGCTGGCTCTACCACGGTAGTCAACAGAGTCGTCAGTTTATCCATGAGGTCCATTAGAATCTGAGCCGGGGGCGCGCGGGGTCTCCTGACCCAGCCGCGGCCGACCCGGTAGTTGTTGCTGCTGCTGCTGTGGAGTTCTGCCCGGGTTGTGTCCCTGCCATGAAGACTCCGGTCCAATTCGGCGGCTGAAGGGGGTCCGGAATACTGCTGTCATCGGAACAGCCCCCGAGCATGCCATCCTGCAGCTGGTACAAAGAGTCCGTCTTGCCCGTTGATGATGCAGTGTCAGAACAGACGGCCCTCTCACCGCCCTCCACCGATCCTTCAGAGTATTCACGCCGTGGACGCAGCCTACGAAGGCATGCTTCATGACAGATTGAACACGGGTGGTCCTCGCGCGTCGAGCCGTTTCGATGAGGTTGGTATGGATGTCCGGCTCAGGGCCTGACTCGCCGATCCGGCCGATGAAGACGTGAATTCCGCCGAAGGGTACCCAGTACCCGTACTCAACTGAGCCGGCCTCGGGGCCCCAACCTTCATCGTCGATGTAGTGCTTCCCGCGATGACTTTTGCACATCCGGCCCACAGCGTATCCCTTGAGCCCTTCGAAGTTGCCCTTCAAGAACTCAAATCCACCGTGCGCTGGCCCCATGGTGGGCGCCAACTGTCGTGGAATTGTCACGGCAGATGTCCTAGTGAAAGGACTTAACCGTAGGGCCATCGCAACTAGGAAGCTTAAAGGGGTTAATCGGGACAAGGGACACGAGAGGTTTTATACTAGTTCGGCCCCTTACGATGAAGGTAAAAGCCTACGTCTAGTTATGTTGGTATTGCTGGGGTTTCAATCACCAAGAGGCTTAATTCGCCGCTTGGTTATCGATCTTTTCTTTCTTGCCCTAAGCCGCCGCCGGGTCGTCCCCTTATATACACAGGTTGATGCCTGGTGGCCTACAGAGTCCCGGCCGGCTCATAATCGTGTCCGGCTCGGTGAATTCATTTACATGCCTTTCTTTACAAGCCTTTCCTTACATACGGCGGTTCACAATACCGGGCCTTAAGCCGCCTCCAGGCCTTTGGGCCTTCTATAAGATTTAATAAAGTATCGTCTGGAATGTTTACTGGGCTTCTTGTGTAACCCGCCATTGGGGCTGACCCGGCCCCTCCTGGGTGGGTCATAACTGATAGCTACATCCCCTACAATACTCCAGAAAAACACACTTCTTAGACCGAAACTCGAGCTTACGCTTGTTATATGGACAGAGATGAGGCCAGCATGCACACCCAAACACTATGAAGAACGTGTAGTTTGGGATTTCATTGAGCAAGATTTCAAGTGGGGTTCGCATTTTCAGAAGTCGTGAGGGAAGTCTATTAATAAGAAAACATGCTTTGGAGAAAGCATCACTCTAGAACCAAAACGGAACGGATGCATGAGCTAGTAAGGTTAGGCCAGTTTCAACAAGGTGACGATGCTTACGTTCGGCAGCATTCTGCTGATGTGTATGAGGACATGACACGCGATGCAAAATCCAAGTTTGTTAGAAAACGAGTTGAGGTTGTGGTATTCACCACCACAGTCGGATTGAACATGGATGATTTTCTGTTTAAGGAGACGCTCAACGTGTGCTTGAAACTGAAGAAAACCATCTAACACATCAGACTTGCGTTTAATAATACATAGCCATGTAAACCGACTATAAGCATCAATAAAACTGACATAATAATTGTGACCACCAACGGATGTCTGGGCATGACCCCAGACATCAGAGAACACAAGCTCAAGATGATGTTTCACAACACGACTAGACTCTGAAAACAGAAGTTGGTGACTCTTGCCCTGCTGACAGGCATCACAGACAGTTTCAGCAGTTTTATTGGACACAACTAGTAGCTCATAACGATGCAACACATGACGAACTATGGGAGCTACAGGATGACCAAGGCGCGCATGCCAGTGAGTGGGCGACACACGGACACCACTGAACGCCTGAGGAGAAGACTGCATGGAGGGTGTGCGCGGCGCATCAAGTGCGTACAAGCCATGGAGAAGACGACCGATAAGCAGAAAAGCCCTCGTGTCCCGATCCTTGATAAAGAGACGAAAAGGGTGAAACTCAGTAAGGACATTATTATCACGTGTAAGTTGAGGAATAGACAACAAACTACGCGTAGCAGAGGGAACACGAAGGACATTGGAAAGATGAAGTTTGCGAAAATTGTGTGCAAGGAGAGAAGCCTGACCAACATGAGAGATGTGCATACCTGCTCCAATGGTGGTGTGAACCTGATCATGACCACGATATGGCTCCTGAGTAGAGAGCTTGCCCATCTCGCCGGTGAGGTGGTTAGTAGCTCCGGTGTCCATATACCATGTCGGAACAATGGAGTAGGATGAAGTGCGACCATGATCATGACTCGTCACGGCGGCGGTGGCCTGCTTGTCGTTCCCTTTACCATTGTTGCCGAGGCCCAGAAAATCTTGCTTGTAGCATAGATGACAGCGAGAGGCGATGGGGCGCTCAAGACCACACAACTGGCAGGCCTGCGGGGCACCGCAGGAGGAGCAGCAAGCAACCGGATGGTTTCCACCCGTGATGGATGGCGCATTGCCACGCGAGGCCGGTTGTGGAGACGGTGCCGGCTTGCCACCTGAAGATGATGACTGTGGAGGTTTGCCACGAGTCGCGGCATTGGCGGAGGCGAAGCCTGGTGAGACACGACGCGCCTTGATGCGCTGTTCGCGGCCAAGGAGTCGGGCATAAAGCTCAGGAGGTGGAAGTGGATCGTCACGGCCATGAACGTTCTCAACGAGATTGTCATAATCATCATCAAGCCCATTAAGCACGAAGGTGGTGAACTCCTCGTCCTGCGGAGACTGGCCAATCTAAGCCAGTGTGTCGGCGAGGCCCCTCATCTTTTTGAAGTAGTCCGTAATGCTGAGGTCACCAAGCTTGGTCTCATCTAGCTCAGTGCGGATAGAGTGGGCATGCGCCTGAGACTGAGAGGCGAAGCTGGTGTGAAGGGCCGCCCACACCTCTCGTGACGTAGCGGCGAAGATGACCAGCGACGAGAGGCTCAGAGCGAGCGAGGACTGGATGGCGGAGAGGATGACTTGATCTTGGGCCACCCATGCATGATATGCAGGGTGCTGATGGGGCGGACACGGGATGGATCTGTCGACGTAGCCCTCCGGGTAGCGACTCCGCAGAAGAGGCAACACCTGGGCACGCCAGGACAAGTAATTGTCTGGCGTGAGTTTCACCGGTAGAAGGTGTGAGAAGTAAAACGGCGACGACGCTGCGGCCTGATCACCGTGAGCATGCGGCGGTGCGTAAAAACCCATCAACGGATGTGCAGTCGGTCCCGAGTAGGACGGATAGGATCCGATAGGGCCAGCCGTCGAGGCACCGTAGGACACTGCAGCTAGCGGCCCATACTGCAAGGCAGCTGCAGCCACATGGGGCGGCGGTGACGGAGCCGGGTAGGTGTGGGGCGGCGTAGGGTAGAGATGCGTCGGGGGCCCCGTAGGGTTGGGGCGACTGGACGCCGTAGTAGTGTGGGGCAGGAGGCGCACTGGACCGCGGTGCCATCTAGGGCGACGGCGGTGCTGGCCCGCCAGGGGCCGTTGCAGGAGCACCGCATGGGAGGAGATTGCCCGCCACGACGTTGGGCGGGGCGATGTGATCTCCAGGAGGGTCCGGTCCAATTTGGGGGTCAGGCGATGCAGGGGCGCCATGGGCCATCGCAAGGGGGGGGGGGCGAGGCCAGGAATGGCGACCCAAGGGCCGGCGCAGCGATGGCAGGGGCGGCGACAGAGGTCGGCGCAACGACGGTGGAGGCGACGGTGGAGGCAGGGGAAGCCATCTTAAACTACATTGATACCATGTAAAACGTAATATGTTGGGAACTGCACGACACCCTAAACGGAGTGTGGCTCTTTCATTATATAGATGTACCCATGGGGTACAATATAATGTTACAATATATATGTACAGAGGCTAGGTACATACAGTCTAACAGTTATGGGATACCGAAAGACATACGAGGTATATAATTTGAAAGGTATTATCTGTACTTACTGTGAGGAGAGCTTTCATGTGCTCTCTTGTGAGATTATACTCCTGCTGAATAGACAACAGAATATCTACGAAATCACCATTCTTGTGATCAGACACTGATTTGCGCGTGCTCACACGATCATCGATCACTTTGTCCAGCAGATTGGCCCATCTGTTCCTCACTCTTTCCGCCTTGGCACAAACCGCCCTCTTAAGCACTACAACCCTACCCAATGCTGGGAAGTACTCCTCCAAGTTGAACCCACCTACAAGCCGTGAGGAGTCCTTGATGAGTTCCCGGAACAACTTGCTCCGCCCATCTTTCAGGAAGGGCAAATTTTAACATGGTCCCTCTTACCTCCTTTTTTTTCGTGTGAGGTAAGAAGTTAAGAGTCAATCAAGCCATTCATTGATGAGATCAACGGCTAAGATCTATTTTATACTCTTACCTCTCATGTGAAAAGAGAGGATAAGAGGGACCATGTTAAAACTGAACTTGCCCGACACGATACGGCACGCCATGTCATTCGAGTATGAGTTGAGCAGCTCGCTAATGTCGACTGTACTACCAGCTGTGGCTGCCTCGTTGATCTTGGCCATTGCCATGTTGACCTATGAGATGATAGCATGCGCCTTAAATTACGAGAAGCTAACAGTCATATATGCAATTGTTAATTATAAGACGGAAACATTGAAGTCATTTTTTTTCTTTTGCAAGAGACATGGAACACATGGAAGTCCCTTTTTGACGAGAGACATGGAAGTCATTGTTTTCCTTTGTTTCTTGTCTGATGTACTAGTGTCTTCCAAATGAGTGTGACAATAATGTTTGCAACGTCATTGAAAGAAAAGTCTGTCAGAGCGGCTAAAATTGCAACATCATTAAACATCAGTACCTCCTCTATGGCGGCGCTGCGGAAAGACTGCACCTTCTTAACGTTGAGCATGTCTGTGGTGACGAGCTTCCTCGCCTGCCGCCAGTACTCGCCGTACGGCGCGAAGGCGATGTCAGATGAGCCATACATGATGATGTCGGGGACGACGGAAGGGGGCCGCGATGCCAGGATGTGGTCCTTCGTGCACAGCACGTCCTCGGCGGCGCGCGGTGACGACACTACGAGGGTCGATAGTGCGCCCAGCCGGAGGAGCAACACATCCAGACCGTGCTTCCTGGCGAGGTCACGGAGGGAGACGTGTGGGAGGGCACCGACGAGGTGCAGGTGCCCGATGATGGGCAGCTCCGGCGACGGAGGTGGGAGGCGTTGCCCTGTCGATCCTGTCTTTCTGGTGAACTAGTGATGCAGAGACAAGAGGAGGAGGGGGAGCAGGAACAGAAACCATGCCCGCGGGGGCGTCTCTAGCATGAGCTCCTGCACGAGGTTTGCCATGCTGAGCTCAGTTGCTCTATCAGGTTTTGCATCACAAGCTCTGTTGCTTTATAAGCAGTCAGGCCAGGTAGAAGGTGAAAAAGCATATGCATACATCGACTCATATCTGCAGTGCACTGAAATTGAGCAATATTTGTGCTTGTGTGTCCAAATCAGGTCTAGTCTGTTAGGAACAACGACTTGTATTATTAGGAGGCCAAAGCCAACATATATACACATACATGAGGATGCCAAAAGGCTACAGGAGTATGCCAAAAGACTGAATGCAAAAGGTCAAAAGGCATCACTAATATAACTCTAACATAGTCTTCAGATGGATGAGCTCTTCGTGTTCAATTAGCATACGTGCGCTAACGTTGTCACTTGCGCAGTCGTACAGCTACCGATGAATAGGCCATAACCGCATTCTCCTCCCACCGATCGTGGAATTGAATCACGCGGGAGAAGTAGACGTCCAACCTCCACACCACGTACGTCTCTGCATGTTTTGACCATCCACGGCACGGAAAGATCTCCACAATGCTAATCTCTACTCCTAATGTCTGAGTTGGTTGAATAGTATGGTTTATTTTCGTCCCACCATTTTCAACCGTTTGTTTGCTGGGTTTTTTCGTCCCCTGTCCCGCCTCCCGTCCGCTGGTTTTACCATCGCGACAGAACTGGTGGACTCCCTCTGTCAATACCTTGCTAGCCCGACCTCGACAGCTCTGTAGCCACCGTCGCCGCCCTCAGCATCAGTTACCTACCATCGCTGTTCCACGCGTCTTTCCCTCAGACACACCTGCATACCTATCTACCTAACCAGCACCCACCAGTCCTAATCGATCTGAAATCTAACTCCTGATCATGACCATGAGTTGTTTTCTTAATTTATTTTGGTACTTTATTGGATCTGGGTTACACCTCGTCTATTTGAGATAAACAATTGATCTGAAGAATTATGGGACACTGGGTTGATTGGCCTGAATCACCCGTGACACCCTTAGGGAGATTTCTGAAATGCTTTTATAATTCTGGTTCTGGTTCTGTATAGATGCACAGTAATGAACAAGTAACAATCGTGACTTGGACACAAGTAGATTTTAGTGTTGCTCACGCAAAATGCAGGAGTTGAATTCATATTTGCACACCAACTTCCTAACAATGAATCTTGGGATTTCAGTTTGACTGACTCTGTTTTATTAGCATCTGTTATTCACTGCTGGAATTTGCACATGTAATCTTCGGTACTACAGTTTCTTGATTCTATAGACTGGTTCATATTAGCGCTTGTACTAAATGAAAAGTTTTCATGTTCTGGTATGGATCCCATGTTCTGAATTTAGGTGAAAAGTTTTCTTTCTTAAATGTTGTCATTATTACTAGAACTGAAATTTCGCTCTGTTTTCATGACCTCTAGTTGCATAGATAAACCATGCCGCCACCGCTAGGGAGCTCTTGGTTGCATTGCAAGTTGCAGGCCTTGTCAACTTGCTCGTGTCACTTAAGTGCCATAACCTCGCCCGCTCAAGATGGATAATTTTTTGTAGGTTCGCCTCACCCACTTCTTCCTATACTACTACATTTCGATAATGACACTAAGTTCTAGCAAAAACTGCAACATAACATAATGTCACTCAATGACGTCCGTGGCGGTTATAGCAGGGCGAGGATGGTGGGAAGTTCGTGGCACGCGCTGGAGGAGATTCCCGTGTTGTTCTGTATGTGGTAGGCCATGGCATGGAGTGTCAAGTAGCGAGGATGCCCGGAAGGCCCCTCATCAACAGCGGGACCTCCGCGTTAATCTGCTCGAGCCCCTTCTTCTTCGACTCCGCCAACCGTGCAGCCGCACTGTCGATCTCCTCGGCCCTGTGGTTGATTTGCTACTAATCTTTCTGCACTAACTACGGACCAGATTGGCTGTATCAGGGCAGATAGTGATAATTTGAACAATGTGAAGGTCGATAGGTGGTTGCACAGGCACACATTTGCCACGGTGTCTCCCGCGGAAATCTCAGGTTCAGGCCCATCGAAACTGCAAAAATTTGGTAAGATCGTCTTCTGTTTCCTGCTTGCTAGCTTACTATGGACACATCTGAGAGTTGTTTCAGCCCATAGGAAATTTACATACTAATTATATGGTGAAGTGGATGCAAATGATTTGACTTGGGCATGAAATATGGGGTAGTTTAGGGACTACGTCCTGAAGATTCTTTCAGGTTCACCGGAAATGACTACCAACTTGTTTAATTCTGCAGGTGCGGGTCCGGCCGGTTGATCGTGGCCTAAGCATTTGACTGTAACTAAAAGTGAACGGGAGCGATGTGGTGAAAAAAATCTTAGCACAGAGGCTATACAACTTCGAATTTATTAGGTACTACTTCCTACACTTTTATATCACTTCTGAATACAAGTTCAGGATAATACGTAGTACTATTGAATTTTAGGATTGATACTTGAAGTATTTTAAAAGGTTACTGAATTTTGTAACAAGTCTACTGTTATGTATATGAAGAACATGATCTAAAATATTGATAATGCATATGAAAGTGATCATTTCATTATGAAATCATGCCACTAATGAGATAAGTTCTTGTCACTGATTTCCTAACAAGTTTCCATTGTTCAGATTCTGACATCATTTGTAGAGCTATTTTAATTTTTGTATAAGAGAAAGGAAACACTTTATGACTGGTATGTCAAAACTTTAATTAGTCCGTTCTGGAGTCATGGCGGTGATTTGGATTCTTCACTAATTTATGATACACTTTCAGTTTGGGGGCTCTGAAACTTTATGTATTTTCTGTCATTTTTTGTTACTGCCATACTTTATTATTCGTGCTTATCATACCTCGTGAATACACGTGAGTGAAATTGGGGATAGTATATATATACATTCTTCAGGAGTTTGAAGAAGGATAGCACAACAATATTTCTTAGGGCTGTGGCATAGCTGTGTGGTACTTCTGCATTTGCAGCATTTACAGATCATGTACTTACAGCTTAATGCAATCATTGGAATTGATTATAGATTTCCTTTGATTTATTTTTTTGAATGTTAACAACAATGACAACTTGTGACATTTCTAAGTTTCATTCCATTGAGAGAGAGCGGGCAATGGATTATGAGATGGAACGAAATTAAAAGCCAACTGATCTGACCATGGCTGGTTGTCACAGGATCCTTGTGATCTGTTCTACTTTGACTTGGAGCGTGCAGCTATTATATTGTAAGTGATGAGTTTATTTTTCCTGAATCTACTACCGGAGGTCAGTCAGATATGGTAATTATTAGTGGCAAAAGAAACAGGTGGTAATTATGACACTTTATTTGCAAAACAATGAGACTGAAACAATGCCAATTGAGTATGTTATGTACTTGTAGGAAGGTTGTGAAGGAAGTGTTCTTCCCTTATTTTTTTATGAAGGTAAGGTCTTATTATTGGATTCCTGCTACTCTAGATTGCTTGGCTACTCCACCATTTTCCTTCAACACTTGACATTTATTTAGTTTTCTTGGTTGGCTTCTTTTCGACAGTGGTCAGATTGAAAAATTCGAGCATGTGTCACTTTAGCATTGAGAAGATAATATACATTGTCGTTACTAAGTTCAGTGTTCAGGCTCTATCCTATTTAAATTACTTTTCGGATGGAATTCAACACACTAAGAACTGTATGGTTGCTGAATGATGTTCAATGCATTTACTCGAATTTCTTGATTTTCCCGGTCGAGGTATGAAACTGACGGCTTGATGGGTGGGGAGGAGGACTACGATGACCTGGCCCTCACAACATTATTAGTTTACCATGAATTATTGCTTGTTAATGCTAGTAAAAATGAAGGATGATGTCGTTTCATATGTCTTGCCAGGCTGATGTATCTGAATATTTTGATCCCCTATTTGGTTAAAATCATCTCCACTTTCTAAATTTCTTTCTACTTTGTTTGGTTAATTATTGCGGTGTTTCATTTCTTTTTGTTTGTTTTTGTGAGTAGAGCAACCTCCTTGTGGATGACAAAAGAATTCGGTCCAGATAATTTGTTCTTTGAACAAAATAACTTCTTTGGGGATGCCAAAATATATTTCAGTTTTCTTACTAATTCACCGCAATTGGTAAGGATAGAACAATGGCAGTTTGCCTTATGTTGGTCTTGTAGTAAACATAATCATTTATGGAAGACCTTGAAATAAATCTATACAGCATGTAGCTCTTTGGGCGTTCTCTCTTAGTATTACAATATAAATCCTAGTAGGGTTTGTAAGAAATTGTGTTAAACATGGTTATTATCTTATTGGATCTTAAACAAACTACATTACATGTGTAGGAATTTTAGTAGATAGACATGCATACTCTGCTATGTTAGATTTAGGGGAAAGAGTTTTTTTATTCATTCA
The DNA here is from genome assembly GCF_018294505.1 of Triticum aestivum. NCBI lineage: Eukaryota > Viridiplantae > Streptophyta > Magnoliopsida > Poales > Poaceae > Triticum > Triticum aestivum. The sequence continues at coordinate 37,990,189 of NC_057800.1, read as the reverse complement.
TCTGTATTTTTGTCTATAATGTTGATCTATTGTTACATATTTTGATCTTCTTTGCTTCAGTTGTGCTCTTGTTACTCTATTTGCAAGTCAGCATGATGGAATTTTTCGTGCTAACATGATTCATGGTTGCTGGGTGCCGCGACACAGAACTGGGAGCCCCCTAGGAACAAAATAAAAAAAAGGCCACATCCTGCTTATCATAAAAACTTGGCATGGATTTTGTTTCTTACCTATATCTGACCATGGTTACCTTTTTCAAGCATGCTTTAGCTTCTAATGGGGATAAGGTCTCACATGAGTGACCGAAAATTGGTCCCTTCTTACAATTCTTGCTCTTATGCTTAGAGACAGGAGTTGGGATTGCTATGGTTTGAGGTGTATTTTCAGATTTTCACTTGAAGGATTACGGCTGTAGCTAACTAGTTTGTACTCTCATAGTTGATGTGCAAGTTGCTAAATGTGTGACTTCGTGATCACGACCTTCATTCACACACCCTTTGCCGACGGCATGCCATGCACCAGGCAGCAGGGTGGGCAATAACTACAGTAGCTAGCGGTGTGGATCACCACGCACTGCACTACCACAGGGCGCGCTGCACCCACACGCGGGAGGCAGAGTTAGGCCGATTCAGGCAGGAGCCCTGCTCCCGTGCTCCCCCCGGACCTAATTTCGGAGGGGTATTTTTGTCCCCGTGAGTTTGTTTTTTTCCTGGCCTTCCGTAGCCTAGACCCAAGCCCTGTCTAGCCCTGTATAACCCAGACCGTATACGTACAGTACCCTGGTCCGAAAAAAAACATCACACGACCCACGTCCACGTAAGACCTGCCGAATCCAATCATTCATGCAACTCCATCAATCTCGCGAGCATTGACGCAGCTCAATAAGTCACGTACTAGATCTCCAGCGGCGGCTTTCTCGTCGGACAGCGAGCGCGACAACGTCGAGCACCGGAGCAGGGCTCGCACAGGTACCGCATCCCGCGTCCCCCCTCTAGTCTCGCTCGCGGCAACATCGAACAAACTGCCGCCGCCAGTGGTAGTGGTTAACCTAGCGGGGCAGGTAACCTAGCTACCCGGCGGCACATGCGATCGTGGATCTTGTTCCGGTAGTGCAGCTCCTCGTGATCTGGGTTCACGTAGCGTCGGTTGCCGTCGGCTGTGCGCACCACTGGTATCGTTATTTGATGTGGCGGCTAACCTAGGTATCCGGCGGCAGAGGTAATCATAGATCAAGCTAGGTTTTGAGATCGTGCAGTTCCTCGCGATTGAAAGTGATCACGACGGGTGCCGTGGCCATCTTCCTTACTAAGTTTGGCAGATCTGAACGGCCTCGGTTGCGGTTGTTTACATAACATCCGTGATCGTGTGCTATGTGTTGTATATTTCATCATTGATAATGTTTTCACATGTGATGATACATATTATTGGTTCTAGGAAATGGCGGATGAGGAGTTAACTGATATCATGGTAGACATGGAGTTTGGAGGACTGATGAAACACTGGATAGAAGATTGGTCAGATGATGAAAATTCAGATCGTGAATATCGGTCAGAGAATGGGAACGAATGGGACGATCTTAATGTGAGTGGCATTGTCTTGTTGTAATTTTTTGGTGGCATCCGACAACATTAAATCTTTGTGTTGAAAATTTATAGATCGATGAGCTTGATGATGATCAGGATAACAACTCGGAGCTCTCGAATGAAGATTACATTAGTCAGGTACGTAAGTGAAAAAAAATTGTTGGCACGCAAATTGAATTTGTTCTGGAATATTATATGATAAGTAATTTTGTATTTGTGTTGTATTTTTCAGTTCATTACCGAATGTCATAACGCATATGACTATTATGGTGAATCCGACGCGGAGACATGCCTTAACGATGAATCATTAGATGCACCTGATTCTGGGAGTCCTAGTCGTCGGTCATCATGAGTGAGGTATGTGTGTAATCAATATTCTATGGAAGTAAGTAGTGTTAAACCATAGAAAACTATTTTCATGGCTATGATTTGATTGTGTAGGTGACACAAGATGATGGGGCAAAGAATGTCTAAGATACTGCCAGTGCAGATAATAAGAGGGATATGTTCATGCAGATAATAGAAATGACCTTTACATCTCACGATGCTGCGTATGATTTCTACAATGGCTATGCTAGAGATAATGGTTTCAGCATTAGAAAGAATAAGGTCAGGTATAGCAAAACAGAGTCACGTCATATGCGTTATAGGCGGTTTGTTTGTTCCAGACAAGGGAAACGTGACAGCAAGTTGCTAGCCGAGGAAGGACACAGCCGTAGGCTCAGAGCCGAGACACGCTACTTTTGCAAAGCGCACCTGACCATCAATCTTGACCAAAAGCGTGGGGTTTGGTATGTTGAATGTTTTGAGGACAAGCATAGCCATATGTTGGCAGGACGGGACGAGGTACGTTTTCTTTGGTCCCACAGAAAAAATCAAAGAGTACCAGAAGCATGAGATAATGCCCATGGGAGCTGCACGGATTAGAATTCACGACATGATGGATTGCTTCATCAGCAAACATGTATGGTACAGCGGTGTTGGTTTACCAGGCGTGAAATATACAACCTTTGTGCCAAGGAGAAGAGGAAGTTGCTTTCAAAAGGTGATGCTGCCATAGCCATAGGCGTCATGGCCAGTAGGAAACAAAGGGATCCTTGTTTCTTTTTCGAGTACAAGCTAGATAAGGAAGGACATTTGAATAGGATGTTCTGGTGCGACTCCCAGTCTCGTCATGACTATGAGGCCTTCGGCGATGTGCTTGTATTTGACAGCATGTACAAGATGAACCGCTATGGTATGCCATTCATACCTTCTGTTGGTCTTAACAATCATCGGAAGACCACTGTTTTTGGTTATGCCATAGTTTCAGACGAGACTGAGGAGACATACGTGTGGCTTCTGCAGACTTTTTTGAGGTCCATGTGTCAAAGATGCCTAAGAGTGTTATCACAGATGCCGATGCTGCGATGATCAAGGCAATTCGCGAAGTCTTGCCAGACATGTGGCACCATATGTGTACGTGGCACATAGAGAAAAATATGAAGATTGACCTCAGTCACAAGTCCTTGAAGGAGTTCCGAACTCTTCTGTACTACAGCACGTCCACGGCCATGTTTGAGGAGAGATGGCACGCATTTTCCAAAAGATGGCAGTCGGAAAAAACTGTAACATGGTTGAGACGGATGTATAAGAAGAGGATACTGTGGGCCGCGGCTTATCTGAGAGAGGGGTTTTGGCTTGGCATGAAAATCAACTGGCGGACTGAAAGCATGAACTCATGCCTTCACCTCCACCTAGATGGTGAAATGACCCTGGTGGATATGATTTTGCACTATGAGAACGCCGTTGTGCGTATCCGTGAAAACGAGGCGCGAGATGACTGCACGGCCTCACAGAGTTTACCGGTGCCAGTTACTAGCTGGAGGGAACTTGAGATAGCTGCTTCTCACGTCTTCACTCCAGCAAACTTCTATATGTTGCAACATGATCTTAGAAAAATTGGCGGCATGGAGATTGTAGAAATTAAGCTGGGAGACGAATCACAGCAATACATCGTGTCCTGGAAGAATAACTGGAAGCGCCATTTTTGGGTGGAGTATACACCAGAAAATTCCGCAGAAACTATAAGGTGCAGTTGCAGAAGAATGATTCGAAAGGGTCTACCTTGCAAGCACATATTCCATGTACTGAAGCACTTGAACATATCTGAAATACCAAAGTGTTTAGTTCTTGTTCGATTCACAAAAGAAGCAAGGTTGGGACTGCCCGCAAGGCGCACAAGCGATCTATTGGGATTTGGTTGGACTGGGGCCGGGGAAAGAATGAAATATAGCCATGTCAGTGTGTTAGCGTCAGAAGCTATGCATGCGGCATGCAAACACCCTGCTTTGTGGGATCAGTTACAGGAGAGTTTGAAGGATGTGATAGCTAAGAGTCATGAGTATGATCTGCTACAGGAAAATTTGATCAAGCAAACAAATGACATCAGTAAGTGTGCAGTTGAATATGTGGATGATGGTGAAGGCAACATGATTGCGGTTAAAGATCATATGAAAGTGTCAAGCAAAGGTGCAACAAAGGTAGATGAGAGCCGCCCTGTCTCGAAAAATGGTAGACCACTCTCTTTTGATGAGTTCAAAACCCGGTGTGGCGTTTGCAAATTTCTAGGACACAGTAGACGTAGCAGGAAATGCAAACTAAATCAGAAGTAAGTGTTTGTATGCATTGTGGAATATAAATTTTTTTGTCATTCATTAACTTACCTTGTCTTTTATCATGTGCAGAAAAGTGGAGAAGGAAGAAGAGTAGAACACTTGCTTCAATTATTTACTGTGTTAATTGGGCGGCTCATGCTAAGGTAGCTGTAGGGGATTCTATTTCTTTGGTTTGGAGGCTTTCACCCCCTGATTGTATCCTTATTGTATTAGTAGACGAGATCCCAGACTTTGTTTAAATAAAGTAAGATGTTTCCCTCAAAACAAAAATCAAAAAAATTCTTTACTGTGTAATGACCGGGGCGGGAGGTAGAAAGAATAGTGTACATTTCCCCTCCCCACGTCCTAAATGCCATTAAATAAGTAACTATTCCACTCTCCTCCCCACCATGCACTCACCCACCTCCCACGGGCGCCAGTTCGAACTCCCCTCTTATCCCCACCTAGAGTAGATCGAGAAAACCCTCGCTGGCGATCGCTGCAGCCGCCTCCATGGAGAGAAGCCTTGGCTGGCAGAGAGCGTTGGTGGAGCTCGCCGGCGATGACGAGGGGTGGCGCGCGCAGTTGATGGAGGTGTGCGGCTGGTTCCCCAGCACGGAGATATTGGTCAACCACGCGCGTGGCCTCGTCAAAGTCCTCACCGATGCCGAGAAGAAGCGCGCCTTCCCCTACGGCCGCGGCGTCCCGCCGGCTCTCCTCCTCGTGTGGGCAACATGAGAGGCCACGGTGAGCGACTCCCCTGTTCAGTGCTCAAGGTGGTGGATGTACCGCTCCACCACCATTACGATGCGGCCAATTCCAGCACACGTCGCGTCGAGGGCGGAGCGCGTCGACGTCGAGCTCGCTCTCCCTGCACCTGTCAGCCCGGACTACCAGGTCCGCCACGTGCCGAAGCCAGTCCTGCCGTCGTGGAGGACGATGTGGAGGAGGTACTGGTCATCCCTGATGACCATGAGGAGGGCAAGGAGGCGCCGTGCAGATGGTAGCGCCGGTCGCCGTCGAGGGTGGCAAGACAATGCCCATCGACGTGGAGCTCCTACCCCTCCTCCCTGACATAGTGAAGGTGGAAGAGGAGGAGGTGGCTCAGGATCAGGTGGCGCAGCTGTCGAACAGGACGGCGGTCAAGAAGAAGGCTTCTCCGTGTGTGGTGCGCCGCTCACCCCGCCTCAAATTTCCGAAGAAGTGAAGATGGGCATAGTTGCTGAAGGTGGAGGAAGCTGCTCGTTATCTTAAGTTAGTTATGTTGTTATATGTTTCAGCATATAAGTTACCATTATTTTGGGTTTGCTGTTGGTTAGGTAAGCTTTTATATGTAAGCATATAAGTTATGCAATCGGTACGGTTTGGTTGGGTTCTTTATGGCTGAAGAACTGAATATCTACTACTCACCCTAAGTGTCAAGTTTAGTTAAATTACAGAATTTTGAATATGTAATGTTGCTTTGCTTCAGTGTTGCATCAAAGGTGTAGGTGCTGCTACATGTTGCAACAACACAATGAACTGGGCTGCTGCATAAATCAGTAGTGTTGCTAGGTGATGTCCCCATGTGCATCACTTACCAAATATAGAACATGCTATAAGTGCATCGTCTGCCAAATATAGAACATGCCAAAAGTGCATTGTCTGCCAAATATAGAACATGCCAAAAGTGCATTGTCTGCCAAATATAGAACCTGCCAAAAGTGCATTGTCTACCAATCATGATGGCCCCATGTTATTTATGCTGCAATCTCTGTTACACTTTGCCCATAAACTGAATAGCAAATAAGTCACCAGCATTTCATCATGTCAATTACAATGATGTCAATAACTTTATGAACAATCTACTTGCTAACTATGACAACGATTATAATGGCAAGCAGGCCAAGATACATAAGACACCCAAATCCTAAAATCCTATCCCTATAGAGCAATATTTCCTTGTGAATCTTAACCATTGCCCTCTTTTCTTTCTCATTCCTTTTAATTCCAACTTCATATTCTGTAATCTTAGTCTCCAGTTTCTTATTCTTCATGGCAAGATACTTAATGATTGCCTTTGCTTTGCTATCCCACTCCCCATCAACCCATTCAACATACTCAGAAGTGATATCATCCTAAATAAATCATCAGCAATTCAAGTCATTTTATAAATGAACTTGTCACTGCAACCGTTAAACACTAAACTTTTTTGCAGCTTGACCACAATAGCAGTACTAGTTTGAAGATCATGCTTAGTAGATTAACCTCAAACACACATCCCCCGAGTGCGCTGCCAAAATTGTCTGGATTTATGCAGACACGGCCACCAGGAGTTTCCTAGTGACCACATAGATGGAGCTTTTCATGGCCACAGGTGATGAAATGTGGCCGATAATGCTGGGTTGTAGCACTGAAGAAACCTTGGCCGTGGGTTCTCCCGGCCCGCCGTGGCCCACGAAACCCCCGCCCCTGTTCCACTCGATCCACCGCCGCTGCCTCCTATGCCACTGAATCCGCCCCACATGCTTGCAGGACCCAGGGTTCGACCTAACTTGCGGTCGCCATCGCTCTTCTTGCCGCAGCCGCCGCCGCCCGACGCCCAACTCGCTGTCATGCTTTCGCAGTAAAGATTTGGAGGCGCAAATGGAGAGAGAGGGCTAGGGATTTGGAAAGGGAAACGAGAAAAGGGGAAACGTAGATGTGAACCTCGCAAAATGGGCTGGTGTAGCGCTGCCGGCACGATAGCCCGCCTGTGGGGACCCTCACCTGGTTAGATGGGCCGTGCCTGGCATCATGGTGAGTAAAGAAAAAGTTAATTATACATATAATAAAAAAACTACGGGTTTGTAAAACAAAATATAAAGAAACGATGCCTGATAACTCGCGATAGAGCCAACGAGCTGACATGATTAATTTTGATCAATGTAATACTACATTTTGGCTCGATATATTTACTTATCTACCATGACTACTTTTCATAATCATGTGATGAGGGGGAACTACAAGGAGATTATGCAAGATGATGACATGCAGATAGCTAAGGCAGAAGGCTAAGCTTGGTAGAGTTTTAAAAAAAGTAAAGATTGTGAAAATTTTAATATGAAACTTACGAGAGCAGTTGAAGAGAAAAAATAGACTATTATAAAAAATTGGAGAATGAGAAAAATGTTAAGCAAGAACACTTGATAAGTGAAGCCGTGAAAAATACAATTATAAAAAATTGGAGAACGAGAATAATATTAAGCAAGAACAATTGATAAGTGAAGCCAAAACTTTATTGGTACAACCAAATTGTCTTCTCCGAGCGAATTGTATGACCGAATTGTCTGATACGAGCGAGTTGTCTGACAAACACATACACATGTACGTGTCACAATATTCGAGATGTCCTGTTTATTACATAAAAATGATAGAACCCCTAAGATAATAATGTCGTCGAACCCTTCGACCGGAGTAAATCCAAACCACTAAACCTTCAATTTTGCATGCCGCATGAATTCTTCAGGCGCGCCTTTTCCTTGCGATTTCGTGAATTTTGTTCTTCACACACTCCATCGTGTTCGAAGGTGACATAATCAACTCCGTGACGAAATGTCTTCTCCTTGCGTCAACGGTGGCCTGTAAAAAATGACGTAAAGGTTACATGAACCGAAGTTGCTACATGACCATAGTAGCAGATCTACAAACGTAAATAACAGCATACCTATGAAAGATCGCGGGTCATTCGGTCCCCGTCCCAATGTTCTAGACATTCTGTGACAAAAATGCCACAAGAGTTCCTAGTACATATGCAAACATTAGCGGTGGGCAATCAAAACATGCGTGTTGTTGTTTGAATGTGCATGATGTCCTATTAACTCACCCATCCTCTTACTGGGGCATGTCATACTCCTTGATAGGCCACTTACTTACGTCCGGATATTTCCCTGGTGTAATAAGATTTGCTTGGTGCATGTCGTGTGCTATAGCCATTCTCTATAAAGAGGAGAGTGTTAAAGAATAATCATAAACAACATGTAAGACCAATGGTACAAATGTTGGTTATATTACCGGTGCTTTCACAGTCTTTTCTATCAGGTCCAGAGGATAGAGCGAATCGAGAACATGGAATTCTTGATTGATCAAGTGCATGACCACGGTCATCCAGTGGGCATTGTTGATATTCAACACGATATACGTCTACAATTTAAAAAATCATTGCGGATCAAACGAAATAATTGATGAAATGTCCTGTAGTGAAGAATTACAAACATAACGTACCTTATCACGCACAGTATACTCTTTCGTGACTCTATTAACTGCTCCAGCTTTGGACAGAGCACTATCCATGTTGCAGCTCGACGGCAATGGATCGTCTCATGCGATAGCACGATCTACAAGGAATTTGGACCTCCACGCTGGACAGAGGTAACGATCATGACCAACGCGCAACTCCAAATGTCCCATATAAGCATCAATTACCTTCATAGAATATCAGGGCATTACATGTTGAAAGTTGAGACATAGATTATTGAGAATTTTAATAACAGGACATGTAAGTAGTACTTACATCGTCCGACAACCATCTGTGAGTTAGTACCGGTCGAATCCTTTCGGAAGTCAGAGATATGCCACGCCCTTCACTGTAGTAAACTTTCTTCCCCTTATTCTTCTCGGTGCTAGCAGCTAACTCGATAACGGAAACAACCACATCAATTATTTTCGGCGTCAACTCATCTGCCACAAAATAGAGCTGCATGAAATAATATGAACGTCAACAATGGTGATCATATGCATTCGTAGCATATAACAAAATAAGAAAGTTAGTTATGATACCTCTAGTAGCAGTCGAAGTACCGGAGGGTTTCTGACCACGGTTGGGACGCCTATTGGGCTTGTCAAGTGCGTAGGGGAATTCAAATTTCTTAGGAACGGTCCTCTTGCGCTTACCAGACATAACTTCCTCACCTTATCGATTGTTGCACCCTTTTTTCCATTCGCCTTAGCCATAAACTTGCTGACAGAAGATGGACAAATGTCTATGTCCGATGAATGTGCTTGAGTAGAAGTACCAACGACCCAAGGGTTTTTGGGTCTAGCGCCACATTCATCATCACGCCTAATAGGTGAAGCTTCCTTGTGTCCATTCATCTTCGGTGGGGTTTTCTGTTTGGCAACCAAAATCGTGTGAACATTTCAGCACGTAAATAAATTAAAGGAGAAAATTATAGATAGAATTATATATACATAGTACCTCAGGTATGGTTTTATGGTTGGAACCACTTCATCAGGCTGCGTCATGTCAATGACAGGCTCTCCGCATGAGTCCATGTCATCCTTGTACACGAATTCCTTGTTTTCATATGGACCGTTCTCGAACGAATCCAGTTCTTCATCCAGATCATTGTCCGCGGATGGCACGGTAGCAACCGGCTTGTACATGACACCTGATTTGTTCAACTTCTCCAACAACCTCTACAATAGAAATATAAATTTAGTAATGCTAGCATGGTTTAAAATAGCAAACATACTGTAAACTATAAAGTTTGGGTGTGACACCTTCCTACGTCTTGAGCTTGCGTTGGTTTTCCCCGAAGAGGAAGGGATGATGCAACAGAGTAGCGTAAGTATTTCCCTCAGTTTTTGAGAACCAAGGTATCAATCCAGTAGGAGGCCACGCTCAAGTCCCTCGTACCTGCACAAAACGATACCTACTCGCAACCAACACAATTAGGGGTTGTGAATCCCTTCACGGTCACTTACGAGAGTGAGATCTGATAGATATAATATTTTTGGTATAAAGATTCAAAGTAAAAAGTAAAAGCAAAGTAAAAAAGCAAAGCAAGATTAAAGTGATGGAGATTGATATGATGAGGATAGACCCGGGGGCCATAGTTTCACTAGTGGCTTCTCTCAAGAGCATTAGTATTCTACGGTGGGTGAACAAATTACTGTTGAGCATTTGACAGAATTGAGCATAGTTATGAGAATATCTAGGCATGATCATGTATATAGGCATCACGTCCGTGACAAGTAGATCGAAACAATTCTGCATGTACTACTATTACTCCACTCATCGACCGCTATCCAGCATGCATCTAGAGTATTAAGTTCAAACGGAGTAACGCCTTAAGCAAGATGACATGATGTAGAGAGATAAATTCATGCAATATTAAATAAACCCCATCTTGTTATCCTCGATGGCAACGATACAATACGTGCCTTGCTGCCCCTTCTGTCACTGGGTAAGGACACCGCAAGATCGAACCCAAAGCTAAGCATTTCTCCCATGGGAAGAACTACCAATCTAGTTAGCCAAACCAAACGGATAATTCGAAGAGACTTGCAAAGATAACCAATCATACATAAAAGAATTCAGAGAAGATTCAAATATTATTCATAGATAGACTTGATCATAAACCGACAGTTCATCGGTCTCAACAAACACACCGCAAAAAGAAGATTACATCGAATAGATCTCCACAAGAGAGGGGGAGAACTTTGTATTGAGATTCAAAGAGAGATAAGAAGCCATCTAGCTACTAACTATGGACCCGAAGGTCTGAGGTAAACTACTCACACTTCATCGGAGAGGCTAGGATGATGTAGAAGCCCTCTGTGATGATGGCCCTCTTCCGGCGGAGCTCCGGAACAGGCCCCAAGATGGGATCTCGTGGATACAGAAAGTTGCGGCGGTGGAATTAGGTTTTTGGCTCCTCTTCTGATCGTTTGGGGGTACGTGTGTATATATAGGAGGAAGAAGTACGCCGGAGGAGCACCGAGGGGCCCACGAGGCAGGGGGGCGCACCCTAGGGGGGGGCACCCTCGTGACCGCCTCTTTTGTTCCTTGGAGCAGGGTCCAAGTCTCCTGGATCACGTTCGGTGAGAAAATCACGTTCCCGAAGGTTTTATTCCGTTTGGACTCCGTTTGATATTCCGTTTCTTCGAAACACTGAAATAGGCAAAAAAAACAGCAATTCTGGGTTGGGCCTCTGGTTAATAGGTTAGTCCCAAAAATAATATGAAAGTGGAAAATAAAGCCCAATATAGTCCAGAACAGTAGATAATATAGCATGGAGCAATCAAAAATTATAGATACGTTGGAGATGTATCACACCTCAGCAACTTGATCAGGGATTTGCCTCATCTGGGTGTGTATGAAGTCCATCCACCGCTTCATTAGAAGCTCCATCAAATCTTCCAACATTGGTCCTGTCGTCGACTTCTTTGCGTTTCCATTTGCAGGCTTGGTTTTTGGCTTCATGGTAGGCACATTATTTGGGATGTTGGGCTCCTGAGCCCTATACTCCTGGGTGATATTATTTTTGATCTGCATGCAATATCCAAGTACATGTGATGAATAAAAAATAAATATTATTAAGTTACAAAACATTTAAGAAAGACGGAACACAATGAAATACCCTGACGTTACCACGGCCACGCCCATTGTCATAGTCGAACCGATCTCTCCTAGTGGCTTCACCTTCGGTCCAGTTCCTCATAAGAGGTTGTATGGACAAGTTGGGATTATAGGCGCATTCGCCTTCGACCGGTTGCACCTTCTCCCAGTACAAGTACTACAAAAAATATAAGGATTTAGAGTTAGTACAATACATCACATAAAATTGCAATGATATGATAATTGACATTATGCAACAGGTCTCATATGTGTACCTGCAAGAGAGCCAAATTGCCTTTCGGCCATTGGCGGAGGTGTTTGCCTTTCTTCACTATGCGAAGGCAATCAAGGAGAACACGCATGGTGAAGGCATCCAGTTAATCTTTGAAATATGTTTCACATCGTGGACCAAAGCGTAGTACTGCTTTGGCACAATCTTGCTCGACATGGGAGCAATAATTGTTCCTAACAGGACAAGCACTACTTTCCGAAGGAAATCGTCGTCGTTGGCTTTACTTTTAATTATGTCCTGAATGAGATTATCTATCACTATGTTTTCTGATGTCTTACTGAGAAATTGTGGCGGCACCCACTCCTTGATGTCCTCGCCTTCTTCAGTCAGAATGTCTGAAGCGGATAGTCCTTGGTTCTCGAGGTTAGAGATGCACTCGACGTCGACCGCACCGAGAGTCACCTCCCTAACCTTCTCTTGTATAATGAATCTGGCCGTGCTGGCGTGAAAATTCTCAATCATATACCTAATCAGTAGGGTACGCATCTTAATAGATGGTATCTGCAGCATGCTGTGCAATATTGTATCAGCCACTCTAGCGTGTTGACCGCTCGATAAAGCTGCAACGAGCTTGCACCATTTCTCAACGGCGCATACTATTTCTCCATTCAACTCGTCCATCCCGTTGAAAGAAAATATATAACTTCGTGACATTAGCGAACACTAAAGCAAAAATAACAATAGACATGCAAAAATATAAAACTTTCTGGCAGTAGCTAACACGAATGCAAAAATAACATTAATGCAAATACAAAACTAGCACCATGTTTACTGCAACATGCAGGCAAGTGTGTGCTGATATGAGGCAATAAAAAAACTACAATTGGTAATTGAATTTACTTGCATCTGATCATGTTCTTATTAACAGGATGACAAATTGATCAGCTGTAAATAACTAGAGTCTATAGCAATGGTACCTATTTGAGGTTCATCAACATCTAATGCTAATAACTCTTTAATGTTCTATGTGCACAACAATATAATTGGATCGTGTGACAAAAATAATATTGGATCATGTGACAAAAAATCTTTTGCATCATGCTTCTCGAGAAACAACGTCTTATTCTACCATGCTATGAAATAACCAAAGATTGTTTTCATCTACGCAATCTGGTCAGAACGCATCTAGTCGAGTTGATACTAGTTGAAAATATTTGCTAAACCTAAGTCCATGAAAGCAACGAGACGGAGAAGTAGCTTCCTATGAAGGCGCGAGGTAAGGAGGACAATTTACTTGATCGGTCAACGAAGATGAAAGAAGTCGGCGATGCGTTGTCGACGTAGTTCATCGAGGTCGGCCTGCACATGCGGGCAACCTTGATCTTCTCGGGGTTTTCGTGGCATGTGGGATGCGGCGGACGGAGCTGTCGACGACTCGCCGGTAGGAGGTGATCTAGTCGATGACATGAGCGAGGAGGATGAGATTATATACGAGGTTGACTCCTAGGTCGTCGTAACTTCCCTGTGGCCAATCTCGCGATCTATATTTTCCTCCGTTGAAGCGAGGCTGAATGTGCTCCTCAATCGTAGGATTAGGAACATATGGATTAGCACGATCCCGTGATCGATGTGCGTGTGATCGACGTGCATGGAAAGCGCAGCGTTCTGGGCCCCAACAATATGGATCCGACAGTTATTTGCGGTCTGGGCCGGCCCACCTACCTGCATTGTTTCTTCCGTCAAAATAAATATCATTGGTTCTTCCCTAAAACAAACTCGTTGGGACACCTATTAGTTATTGTATATTTGTATATGTTCAACAATATTTATAGTATATCTATCATTTCTACAATATTATACATTCAAATGTATTGTTCCTCTTTCCCTTTTAATTTGGTTTTCCTATTATTTTATGTTTTCTCCTTCTTATTCCTATTTTTTTGTTCATGTTTCATAATTCCATATCACTTCTTCTCATTGTTTTCAATTTCATTTCTAATATGTACGATTAAATGTTGTCCTATTTATGACTTCCTAATTGGTGGGACCGGCAAGGAAAACCACTTTCAGACCTGCCCTCCGCAGACCCGAATGGTCCTGCTTGTACATGGTGCATGTGGAGGCATGCATGATATGACCCCAACTTTTGGGACCATGTGGGCATGGCCAATGTGGTCTCCCAGGAAAGGTGTGCACGAATTCGGACACAAAACGCACGTTGCGTCACGTGGGGGCAGTGTTGTAGGGTTATGTCGCCGGAGAAACCCTAGAAAATGCATCGAGTGTCGGAAATGAAAGATACTTGTCATGCATGCATGCCATTGTCATCCTAGGGTATGCATAAATTTTGGGATCATTTGGTGGGACCGTCAAGGAAAACCACTTTCAGACCAGCCCTCCGGCAGACCCGAATGGTCCTGCTTGTACATGGTGCATGTGGAAGCATGCCTGAGATGACCCCAACTTTTGGGACCATGTGGACTTGGCCAATGTGTTCCCCCAGGCAAGGTGTGCACGAATTCGGACACAAAACGCACGTTGCGTCACGTGGGGGCAGTGTTGTAGGTTTTTGTCGCCGGAAAACGCCTAGAAAATGCATCGAGTGACGGAAATGAACGATACTAGCCATGAATGCTTGCAATGGTCAGCATAGGGTGTGCATACAGTTTGGTCTCAATTGGTGAGACCGAGAAGATAAACCTGCTTCCTTTACATGGTGCATGTGGAGGCATGCATGCGATTGTACCAATTAGATTTGATTTAATAATATTTCAAAATATGAAACAGAAAAGAAAATTTATAATTAGGAAAGAGAACCATGAAAAGTGAAATAAAAGACAACATTATATCATACATTATTTTAAATTTATAACAGTCAAAACAAAGAAAAGAGGAGAATATAGAAAACAGAAGAGAAATTTGAATGAATAAGTGCAATAAAAGTCAACATATTATCTTACATTTAAAAAATAATTCAAATATAAAAAGATAAGATCTATTAGAATGAAGAAGTCAAATAAAAGATAACATATTATCATACAATTTCAAAATATTTCAAATATAAAGAAGAGACCAAATATTAGAATGAAGAAGTGAAATAAAACAGAACATTTTGTCTTACAAACTAAAAATATTACAATAATAATAAAGATCAGAAATATTAGAGTAAATAATTGAAACAAAACACACCATTTTACTTTATATTTCGTAATTATTATAAATATACAAAAGAGAACAAACAAATGAAATAAAACACAACAAAATTTGACATCTTTTTTATATTTTACTAAACACTGTTAGAAATAATATAGAAAAAAATAGATTTGATTTTAAATATCAGAAATATAAACAAGAAAATAAATTTTGGAGTTAAGAAGTGAAAAACAAAGAAAATATCAAACAGAGCAGCGCGCGGGTAAGGCTGCCCCAGGCCAGCCCGCCCGAATTGGGCCGAAGGCGGAGCCGCGCAGGGCACATCGCAGCGCACAACCGTTGGGTGGTGGGAATTTAGTCCCACCTCGCCAAGCGAGAGAGCGCCGCACCGGTTTATATACCCGGCTGCGACTCCCCTCCCAAGCTCCTTTCAATTGCAGGCAGTACATTGCCAAACTCTCGTCCCCTCTGCCCCGTGGGGCCTACTAGCAGCAGAGATATTCTGCACCACGGGCCTGCATCCTGGCCCATGCACGGCAGGGTTCCTAGTCGTATGCAGGCCGTGGAGTATGAATTATCCTACTCTGGTAGGTGGGCACAATTTTTGGCATATTGCCATGTGTATTTGATCTTCAAAACACACAGTAAATTATACACATGCTCCCTTGCATTCAATACACATTTGTTTGCATATATGACAAGTTAATATTTTGACCTTCAAGTCATCTAATAAATTTTACGCATGCTCACTTACATGTAATACACATGGATATTAATGGGATTTCAACAAAAATGAGGCTGTGGTGTATGAATTCTCCTTCCACATGCATGACAAGGACATGGTAGGGTGTGCAAAAAGTTTGGGATCATTTGGTGGGTCCGGCAAGGAAAACCTGTTTCAAACTTGCCCTCCGGCAGACCCGAATGGTCCGGCTTGTACATGGTTCTTGTGGAGGCATGCATGAGATGACCCCAACTTTTTGGGAGCATGGCCAATGTAGCCCCCTAGGCAAGGTGTGCACGAATTCGGACACAAGACGCACGTTGTGTCACGTCGGGGCACTGTTCAAAAACTGGCTTAAGTTAGACCAAATGGCCCCTCCGGAATGCGGTCATTTTTTTGACCACCTCCAAATGACCTCAACTTTTGCACACATGATCTCTTGCACAAACAAAGCTAGGTTTACAAGGTTTTAAATTTTTTTATATTTTTTTATTAATTTATAATGCCCTCTAGACTCACTGGTCAAAACATCGGTCTATACCTCAGGGTTGCATTGTAAAATATTCTTTTTCCAAATTTATTTCATAGGAATGATTGGCACATGTGTGTCACCAGGTGCAAGAAAGTTTGGGTGATTTGGAGGTGGCGGGAAAATCACATTTGTTCAAAAACTAGCTTAAGTTAGACCAAATGGCCCCTCCGGAATGTGGTCATTTTTTCGACCACCTCCAAATCACCTCAATTTTGGCACACATGATCTCTTGCACAAACAAAGCTAGGTTTCCAAGGTTTTATATTTTTAATTTTTTTATTAATTTATAATGCCCTCTAGACTGACTGGTCAAAACATCGGTCTATACCTCCGGGGAGCATTGAAAAATATTCTTTTTCCAAATTTTCCTTCATAGGCATGATTGGCACATGTGGGTCACCATGTGCAAGAAAATTTTTGTGATTTGGAGCTGGTGGGAAAAATCACATTTGTTCAAAAACTGGCTTAAGTTAGACCAAATGGCCCCTCCGGAATGCGGTCATTTTTTGATCACCTCCAAATCACCTCAATTTTGGCACACATGATCTCTTGCACAAACAAAGCTAGGTTTCCAAGGTTTTATATTTTTTTAATTTTTTTATTAATTTATAATGCCCTCTAGACTGACTGGTCAAAACATCGGTCTATACCTCAGGGGGGCATTGTAAAAATATTCTTTTTCCAAATTTTCTTTCATAGGCATGTTTGGCACATGTGGGTCACCATGTGCAAGAAAATTTGGGTGATTTTGAGGTGGTGGGAAAAATCACATTTGTTCTAAAACTGGCGTAAGTTAGACGAAATGGCCCCTCAGGAATGCAATGATTTTTTCGACTACCTCCAAATCAACTCCAATTTGGCACACATGATCTCTTGCACAAACAAAGCTAGGTTTTCAAGTTTTATATTTTCTTGAATTTTTTATTAATTTATAATGCCTTCTAGACTGACTGGTCAAAACATCGGTCTATACCTCAATGGGGCATAGTAAAATATTATTTTTCCAAATTTTCTTTCATAGCCATGTTTTGGCACATGTGCCTCACCATGTACAACAAAATTTGGGTCACAATTTTTGAATTTTTACTTAATTTTTTATGCTCTGCCCTATGCCGGTTCGAAACATGCGGCTTCACGGAGCCACTAAAAATTGTACAAAAGATCTTTCTTATTAGAAATAATCAACTTGCATTTCATGATAAAACTCCTTCATATTACAAATAATCATTACATCTTTATTCAAATGTTGTTTTTTGCACACACACACACCATCTTTAACTATTTTTTATTATTATTTGATGAAATGATGGAATATGTGCTCAGTTATTGGAATATTTGATCATATGGTGGAGTATTTGCTATTTTTGCTTACTCAAATTATGGAAAGATGTCATATGTGTCGATGAACAATTTCCACTTAGTTCACTAAACAACATTAATTAACTTAACGCAAAGTTTTACATTTGGTCTGATTTGCTTATGGCAAAGCATGTTGCACATGGCCACAACATGGGAATTTATTGCACCATTGCCACAACATGTTCCACATGGCTACAACATGGGAAGTGTTTGCAGCATGCCTGATCAGTGAAGCAACACTGATGCGGCATGTCTGATCAATGCAGCAGGTAAATTCAAGCAAATCATACATCTAAGGAACCATAATAATGGAAAATTTAAAGGACACAAATATAGATAGCAATATATATTACTACCATAGATAGCAGCATCCACACAGCACACTTGTTGATGCAGACACCTCCAAGTTCAGACCACTAGCATATTAGATAAGTTTAGACCACACATCATAGTACTACACTTAGATAAAGTTCATACTACATTACCACTAAAAGTTTCCACCATCAGACTACCACATAAAGTTCACCAAAAGAACTGAGGCTTCCTACATCATACGACAACCAGGGTCTAGGGCAACTACATGTTAGGGTTTCTCAGGACCTTGTGGAGGGCAGAATGTTGAGCCCTGATCTTGTACTCATGACTGCTGATGGATGTAGCCCGACAATGTTCCATCAGATGCTCCAGCATCCCAGACCTGGGCTTGGGCCTCCTGCAGTAGGGGCAGCGGTACTTGTTCGTCCTCCAGTTGTAGTACATAGCAGATCCTTGGGCCCTGATCTTCAACACCTCCTTCTCTTCAAAGGACTCAACGTTCCCCTCGACCACATCATCTCCAGATTGATACTGCACACATTAATGACTGACATTAATACATTATGCATTCAAATACTATAAAGATCCAACACTAAATCAATGCATAAATAACATTTCATCTAGGCCTTACCTCGTACGGCTCATCTTAATCACTATCATAAGGGTAGTACCCCGTTGCGTCCCACTTCCTCTTGTTACCAACAAGATCCTCTCTCTACTATATTGTCAACCAACCTAGTCATTTACAAGGAATCGAATTGCAGTTCAAATAATGTCATTGCAAACAATTTCATTTTGCATAATGATGGAAAGCTCCTAACTATATTGAAAAGGTGCACAGGTTACACATGGTATGTACATTTCAACAACTAATTCGTAGACTATATATGAAGCTATATAGATACTAAACAATAGGGTTATGAACATACAAGTTCATTCATATGGACATACAAATTCAGATTTTGCTTTTGAACATGCATATGAAGGTATAAACGAATATCATTCCTCTCTTATTAACCAATGAAATAGGAGTTTTTGACAGACAATGCAAATAGGACCTTTATATATAACTTCACAAACATGTCAGGTTTTCATTTCATTTGTAAATATTAATAAATATTTAGTTCAAAGCAGTTCTCAATGAGCACTCATATGTCAGAATAAGTGAAATGGTGAAGCCTAACTCCTACATCTAATTAAAATATCCTAACTCCAGCATCTAATTAAAAAACACTAACTCCTAGATCTAGTGGAACACTGAATCACAAAGTTTACTTACATATATCATTGGATATAAATGAATCTAATACAAATAACACTAACTCATACATCTAATTAAAATATCATAACTCTTACTTCTACTGCATCATTCAGTCACACCATTTAATTACATTTATTTATGCCTATAAATGAATCCAATACAAAAGAAACCTAACTAAACATCTACTTAAGAAACACTAACTAGTACATCTACTACATCATTCAATCACAGAATCTATATAACTGTATAAATGAATAATACAAATAAACCTTAACTAATAAACTAATTTAAAAACCATAACTACTACATCTACTGGATGATTCAATCATAGATCCTACATATAACTGGCTATAAATGAATCCAATACAAGAAAACCCAAACTAAACATCTAATTAAAAAACCCTAACTACTACATCTACTTGATGATTCAAACACATATTCTATATATAACTGTCTATAAATAAATCCAACACAAATAAACCTTAACTAATTAAATAATTAAAAAACCATAACTACCAGATCTACTAGATGTGATTCAATCACAAATTCTACTTATCAGTGGCTCTAATTGAATCCAATACAAAAAATCCCCAACTAAACATCTAATTAAAAAAGCCTAACTACTACATCTACTGGATGTGATTCAATCACACATTCTACATATCAGAGGCTATAAATGAATCCAATACAAAAAACCCTAACTAAACATCTAATTAAGAAACACTAATACTACATCTACGGGATGTGATTCAATCACAGACACAACATATCGGTGGCTTTAATTGAATCCAATATAAGAATTCCCCAACTTAACATCTCATTAAAAAACCCTAACTGATGAAGCTATGTACCTAGGGTAGGGTCACGGACCTGTCCTAACTACCCTACCCAAGGACACCTCTAGAATAGATCACCTTTCAATCGACTTGGAGGTGTTCCACTCGACAGACTCGAAGACATTCGACCAAGAAGCAATTACTCGACCAAGATCCAACCACTCGACAGCCAGGAGACCTAAAGTCACTCCGCACGCTAACGGTCCATCCTTAAGTAGCTTTTATGGTCATCATAGCACTTTATTACTAGCGTTATCAGTAATGCCCTACCTTAATGTACATTGAACCCTTTGAAACGTGGGCTGGCCGGGGTCCTGGCGCACTCTATATAAGCCACCCCCCTCCTCCGAGACAAGGGTTCGCACCTCTGTAACTCATACACACATAATCCAGTCGACCGCCTCCGGGCTCCGAGACGTATGGCTTTTACTTCTTCCGAGAAGGGCCTGAACTCGTAAACCTTGCGTCCTTACAACCTCTCCATAGCTAAGACCTCGCCTCTCCATACTTACCCCCTACATTACTGTCAGACTTAGAACCACGACACTAACATCTAGATCTACTGGATGATTCAATCACAGAATCCAAACTTAACCTTCACTATAAATCAATCAAACATCTAAAAACCCTAACTATCAGAAGGGGATGCAGCAACTAGCAACAACAAAAAACCCTAACACCTAAATCTACTACTTAGCGGGGGTAACTAGCAACGGAGGGGACTGCTGGCCAGGATTACCTGCAGGTCCACGTGCTCGCCGCCGGCCTCCGCAGGTCCATCAGACGGGCCGCTCGACACCGTCATGCCAAGCTCCGGCACGG
The DNA here is from genome assembly GCF_018294505.1 of Triticum aestivum. Taxonomy (NCBI): domain Eukaryota; kingdom Viridiplantae; phylum Streptophyta; class Magnoliopsida; order Poales; family Poaceae; genus Triticum; species Triticum aestivum. The sequence goes on along the minus strand of NC_057800.1, from coordinate 37,969,376 downwards.
CTGAGTCCGCCACCGCCACCTTCTTCTCATCCAGATCCGCCGCAGCAGCGACCGATCCAGTGCGTGGGGATGCAGCACCTCCTGCACCCGCGCCGCCGACGAGGGTCTGCACGGCATCTACCACGATCTCTGCGCCCGTCTTCTGCAGAGCTCCGTCCATGACGGCGGCTTTGCCAAAGCCTTGCTCCATCCGAGCCAGAAGCAAGCAGGGGAAGAGAGGGAGGCGGCGGTGGTGAGCGAGTAGGTGGGGTGGCTGGTGAGGGAGACGATGAGGTAGAGAAGAGAGGAGGGAGAGAGAGGCGATTTGGTGGAAATGGGGTGGGCAATGCGGCCGGTGCCCGTTCCCCTCCTCTTATACTAGGGGCCTTTTTTTTGGAAACTATACACGCACACGTGCACGCGCACGACTGCGGTGAAACGCAACCACCAGCGTATAATACACGTACATGCCCGGCATACAATAATACACGGGTCGATGCAGGCTCATACAGGGCTCTACGACTGGTCTACGCGCGCTCTACACCCACCTGAAATAACCATCGTGCCTCTCGTTACGAACCACCATCGACGCATCTGGACCGTCCTTGTGTTTTTCCCACTCGCGTTCAGCCCAGGGGCGGAGCACCAGAGCAGAACGCTTCAGGCAGAGTCGCTGGTCTGCGCAATAAGACATGGCACCATGCTTTAGTCTATTCGTTCTTGTGTGGTTTTGTTTGTACTGTTGGTCTTGGTCAGCTACTTCACGACATGGAGAGTGTTGTAGAGCAAGCAATCATGAAGCCATCCCATTAAGCAAAGACTGTGGGAGAAAGGGGAATGGTAATTGACCAATCATTAATCTTCTTGTGCATTGCTAATTTTTGAAATTTCCATTTACTCACATGATCCGACCTGCCCGACAAACCTTCATTATGGATTTCTCAATATTGCAAGACGGCAGTGAAGGCGTCCGGCTGGCCAGGCGGATAGCGGCCGGGCAGACGCGGCAGGCAGTGATAACCCACAAGTATAGGGGATCGCAATAGTTTACGATAAGTAAGAGTGTCGAACCCAACGAGGAGCTAAAGGTAGAACAAATATTCCCTCAAGTTCTATCGACCAGTGATACAACTCTACGCACGCTTGACGTTCGCTTTACCTAGAACAAGTATGAAACTAGAAGTACTTTGTAGGTGTTGTTGCATATGTTTGCAAGATAATAAAGAGCAAGTAAATAAAAAGTAGGGGCTGTTGTAATTAAATAAGCAATAAAGTAATATAGCGAGTGTGGAAAAGAGGTGGTAGGAGTTGCGAAATTGCCCCCTAAGCAATTGACTACTTTACTAGACCGATAGCAAGTATTATGTGGGAGAGGCCACTGCTAGCATGTCATCCCTGACTTGGAATTCTATGCACTTGTGATTGGAACTATTAGCAAGCATCCGCAACTACTAATGTTCATTAAGGTAAAACCCAACCATAGCATTAAGGTATATTGGTCCCCCTTCAATCCCGTATGCATCAATTTCTATGCTATGTTGAAGCTTCTGTCACTCTTGCCCTCCAATACATAGTCCTATCAACATACAACTAACCATAGGGTGTGATCCACGCGCGCAATCATATGATGGGCACCAAAGGACATCAACATAACCACACGCAAATTAAATCAATCATAGCAATTCATCAACCACCGATAGGACAACGAAAATCTACTCAGACATCATAGGATGGCAACACATCATTGCATAATAATATGAAGCATAAATCACCATGTTCAAGTAGAGGGTACAACGGGTTGCGGGAGAGTGGACCGCTGTAGATAGAGGGGGGAAGGTGATGGAGATGTTGGTGAAGATGGCGGAGGTGTTGGTGTAGATCGCGGTGATGATGATGGCCCCCGGTGGCACTCTGGTGCCACCGGAAGCAAGGGGGAGAGAGCCCCCTCCTTCTTCTTCTTCCTTGACATCCTCCCTAGATGGGAGAAGGGTTTCCGCTCTGGTCCATGGCCTCCATGGCACGGGAGGGGCGAGAGCCCCTCCGAGATTCGATCTGTCTCTCTGTCTCTCTCTGTTTCTGCGTTCTCAGATTCTTCCCTTTCACCGTTTCTTATATTCCCGGAGATCCGTAACTCCGATTGGGCTGAAATTTTAACACGATCTCTATCCGGATATTAGCTCTCTTGCAGCGAAAGAAGGGCATCAACCGCCTTACGGGGTGGCCACGAGGGTCAGGGGCGCGCCCCCCTACCTCGTGGGCCCCTCGAGCATCGTCTCGCGTGGATTTTCAGCATCCTAAAATTCTAAAAGGAAAAAAAGTTATGCTCAAGTTTCATTTTTTGAATTTTTGTTAAATCTGGTCAAACTACTTATTCAAGAAGTATTAGTGTTTACTAAATAATTATTCAAGAATATTAGTGTTACTAAATAATTATTTCAGTTTTTTTGAATTTTGGTAAACTATGGTCAAACTGTGGTCAAACAATGGTCAAACTACTTATTCAAGAAATATTAGTGTTACTAAATAATTATTTTAGTTTTTTGAATTTTGGTCAAATCTGGTCAAACTATGGTCAAACTATGGTCAAACTATGGTCAAATTGTGGTCAAACTGTGGTCAAACTACTTATTCAAGAAATATTAGCGTTACTAAATAATTATTAATTTTTAGAACAATAGTTTCAAACTCAAACAGTGAAATGTGTGACTTCATGCTCAAGCTAAATTCCTGAGGGTTAATAGGATTGACATCTTACTATTGTTAGGAAAACAACAAGTGCGGACTTGGAAACGAGGGAGAATAGAACCCGGAAGTTAAGCGTGCTCAGGCTAGAGTAGTGAGAGGATGGGTGACTGTTCGAGAAGTTAGATGATTTGGAATGATGAGGGTGATTAGAGATTAAGGGTTAAATTGAGCAGTGATGAGGGGTTATTAGAGATTAGAGGTTAAAATAATTCAGAAATTTGAACTTCAAAAAAAAAATCATAAAATTTCCTTTAGTACCGGTTGGTGTTACCAACCAGGACTAAAGGTGGACCTCCAGGCAGCGGCCACGTGGAGGGCCTTTAGTCCCGGTTCCAGTAAGAACCAGGACTAAAGGGGAAGGCTTTAGTACCGACCGTTTAGTCCCGGTTCCAGAACCAGGACTAAAGGCCCTTTTTCTACCGGTGATCTACCGCCTCTATTCGCATCATACAAGGACTCGGTCCTCTCCTTTTTGTCCAAAAACAAATCCCTCGTGAAGTATCAATCAGATCTGCACCGCAGCCTTACACGCAGCACCTAGCCGCCACCTTCCACGCCTGGTCCGCGACGCCTGGTCCGCGAACAGAACAGGTGCACCAGCTAGCCCCATAGGCCAGCTTACACCACTCGACTTCAGAGCCACGCGCGCCCACGCCGCCTGGTTGCCGCCTGCATCTGCTGCGAACTCAGAATCCGATCTTCACAACTCGTCGAATTGCCTTCACCTGACGTATTGTACAATCGATCTCAATTGCGTAAATGATGCCGATCAACACATCAAACCTTCCTCTAGATCAACATGACCGGCCCTGGATCTCAAACCTTGCTCTAATACCACTTGTTAGAATAAATTCGAGGCATACTGTTGATCATCCAAGGTCAAGTAATCACACAAGCAAGACACCGAGATTTGTTAATGAGGTTCACCGATATGGCTACATCCCCGGGGCCTGACTATGGGCGCTCCTCCCCATTGACACCATCACAGTACCGCACCCGGTCGCCCTAGACACCGGTACATGCCGCCAGCTTCCCCTGCGTTCCGGTGCTATTATGTTGGCATAGGTTACATCGTGTTTCTAGCCCCGCTATATATAAGAGGCCTAGGGTACAAGTGCCCTACTAGGACACGACTCCATATCCTATCTAAACACAATACTACTCAGAGTCCAACTTTAACCTACCTTGTACACTATATTCGACACAACTCTAACAAGAGGAGATCCAGCGAGCGGATCGGCTGGAGGCGTGTGGGTAGCAGAGGTCCAGCGGGCGGGTGCGGTGAAGCAGCAACGGACAGCCACGGGGAAGGAGCAGTGGCTGCCGGCAGGGAAGAAGACTGCGACGGCCAGGAGTACCGGCAGACATGAGATGGATCGGAGGACGCACGAGTTGCGCGTGCGGGAAAAAAACCTAGTGCTCTAATATCATGTTAGGAACAACAACTTGTATTATTAGGAGGCCAAAGCCGACTTATATACACATACATGAGGATGCCAAAAGGCTATAGGAGTATGCCAAAAGACTGAATGCAAAAGGTCAAAAGGCATCACTAATATAACTCTAACATAGTCTTCTAGATGGATAAGCTCTTCGTGTTCAATTAGCATACGTGTGCTAACGTTGTCACTGGCTCAGTCGTACAGCTACCGATGAATAGGACATAACATCATTCTCCTCCCACCGATCATGGAATTGAATCATGCGGGAGAAGTAGACGTACAACCTCCACACCACGTACGTCTCTGCATGTTTTGACCATCCACGGCACGGAAAGATCTCCACAATGCTAATCTCTACTCCTAATGTCTGAGTTGGTTGAACAATATGGTTTATTTTCGTCCCACCGTTTTCAACCGTTTTTTTCTGGGTTTTTTCGTCCCCTCTCCCACCTCCCGTCCGCTGTTTTACCATTGCGACAGAACCGAAGGACTCACCATCAGTCCGACCTCGATAGCTCTGTAGCCACCGTCGCCGCCCTCACCATCAGTTACCTAACATCGTTGTTCCACGCGCCTTTCCCTCGGACACACCTGCATACCTATCTACCTAACCAGCACCCACCAGTCTTAATCGATCTGAAATCTAACTCCTGATCATGACCAAGAGTTGTTTTCTTAATTTATTTTGGTACTCTATTGGATCTGGGTTACACCTCGTCTATCTGAGATAAACAATTGATCTGAAGAATTATGGGACACTGGGTTGATTGGCCTGAATCACCCGTGACCCCCTTAGGGAGATTTCTCAAATGCTTTTATAATTCTGGTTCTGGTTCTATATAGATGCACATTAATGAACAAGTAACAATCGTGACTTGGACACAAGTAGATTTTAGTGTTGGTCACGGCAAATGCAGGAGTTGAATTCAGATTTGCGCACCAACTTCCTAACAAAGACTCTTGGGATTTCAGTTTGACTGACTCTGTTTTATTAGCATCTGTTGTTCAGTGCTGGAATTTGCACATGTAATCTTCGGTACTACAGTTTCTTGATTCTATAGACTAGTTCATATTAGCACTTGTACTAAATGAAAAGTTTTGATGTTCTGGTATGGATCCCATGTTCTGAATTTAGGTGAAAAGTTTTCTTTCTTAAATTTTTTCATTATTTCTAGAACTGAAATTTCGCACTGTTTTCATGACCTCTAGCTGCATAGATAAACCATGCCGCCACCGAGGGAGCTCTTGGTTGCATTGCAAGCTGCAGGCCTTGTCAACTTGGTCGTGTCACTTAAGTGCCAGAATCTCGCCCCGCTCAAGATGAATAGTTTTCTGCAGGTTCGCCTGACCCGCTTCTTCCTATCCTACTACATTTGGATAATGACACTAAGTTCTAGCAAAAATTGAAACTTAACATAATGTCACTCAATTATTTCCATGGCGATTATAGCAGGGCGAGGATGGTGGGAAGTTCGTGGCACGCGCTGGTGGAGATTCCTGTGTTGTTCTTTATGTGCTAGGCCATGGCATGGAGTGCCAAGTAGCAAGGATGCCCGGAAGGCCCCTCATCAACGGCGGGACCTCCGCGTTAATCTGCTTGACCCCCTTCTTCTTCGACTCCGCCAACCGTGCAGCCACGCTGTCGATCTCCTCGGCCATGTGGTTGATTTGCTACTAATCTTTCTGCACTAACGACGGACCAGATTGGCTTTATCAGGGTGGATAGTGATAATTCGAACAATGTGAAAGTCGATAGGTGGTAGCACAGGCACGCATTTGCCACGGTGTCTCCCGCAGAAATCTCAGGTTCAGGCCCATCGAAACTGCAAAAATTTGGTAAGATCGTCTTCTGGTTCCTGCTTGCTAGCTTACTATGGACACATTTGAGAGTTGTCTCAGCCCATAGGAAATTTACATACTAATTATATGGTGAAGTGGATGCAAATGATTTGACTTGGGCATGAAATATGGGGTAGTTTAGAGACTATGTCCTGAAGATTCTTTCAGGTTCACCGGAAATGACTACCAACTTGTTTAATTCTGCAGGTGCGGCTGTTGCCGGTTGATGGTGGCCTAAGCATTGGAGTGTAACTGAAAGTGAACGCGAGCGATGTGGTGAAAAAAATCTTAGCACAGAGGCTGAATTTGTATACTACTTCGAATTTATTAGGTACAACTTCCTACACTTTTATATCACTTCTGAATTCAAGTTCAGGATATTACGTAGTACTATTGAATTTTAGGATTGATACTTGAAGTATTTTGAAAGGTTACTGTATTTTGTTCCAAGTCTACTGTTATGTATATGAAGAACATGATCTAAAATATTGATAATGCATATGAAATTGATCATTTCATTATGAAATCATGCCACTAATGAGATAAGTTCTTGTCACTGATTTCCTAACAAGTTTCCATTATTCAGATTCTGACATCATTCGTAGATCTATTTTAATTTTTGTATAAGAGAAAGGAAACACTTTATGACTGGTATGTCAAAACTTTAATTAGTCCGTTCTGGAGTCATGGCGGTGATTTGGATTCTTCACTAATTTATGATACGCTTTCACTTTGGGGGCTCTGAAACTTTCACTAGTGCAGAACCGGGCAATAGCACCGGTTTGTAAGGCCCTTTAGTGCCGGTTTGGTGACCGGTGCTAAAGTGTAGGCACTAAAGCCCCCCCCCCTTTAGTACCGGTTCAGCACGAACCGGTGCTAAAGGGCAACAACATGGCACGAGCCAGCTTCGGGGGCAGGGAGCCCTTTAGTACCGGTTAGTGTCACCAACCGGTATTAAAAGGTTGGGGGTTTTGGGTTTATGATTACTTTTTCATTTAATTTTGTGTTTTCCATTTAATTATTTTTCGTTTGCTGGTATTTTACGATACTACATATTGTACACGTTATGCATATATATAAATAGAATTTCTAGTAGAACCGATCATAATATATATATCATCGAATGTCTCACAACTACCATTAATTAATTCACACATATACACACACACACACACACACATATATATATATATATATATATATGTATATATACAATTTCTCCTAATTGGTGCCTTCAGAGCCAGTGGCATTAGCCTAGCTAATTGGTGCCTTCGGAGCATGATAACAATTGGAAGTGGTTCATGGGGGCGGTAGCGGGTAATAGTATTCTCCTTTGGGATCTATGACCTGGTTGAGCAAAAGTCCCGCTATTTCCTCTTGAATTGCTTCTATGCTGTCCTGTGCTAGGAGCTTGTCCCACACCTCTTTGAACTGTTAAGGAGGAGATCAATATGCATGTGTATTAGTTGTGTGACCAGATATCGATAATGGTGTAAAAATTGTGAATAGTGTTCTGACAATCGATATCGCACCCACTCCTGTCTTTGAGATTTGCTCCTTTCAGATGCCATCATGCGAATGTTCTCGCAAACGTAGTATGCACATAGATCATTCCCCGGAGCCTGCTTCAGGGCCTTTACAAGAATGGAATTTGATCAGATAATAATTAATCAAGCATGATAATTAAAGATATGGCAGCTAGCTAGTACTACTTAATTACTTACCTTGGGTCGATACCATTTCAGATTTTGTTTCCATGGGCCTGGAGTGGCCCTGATGAACTTTGCCCAAGCCCTGCCCACCGACAAAGAAAATGAATAAATGGGTTATTAAATAGTTGTTATCAGGAAATGTCGAACTAATTAAATAGGCCGAGATAGAGTTAATAATGATTGAAATTACCTGTTGACTATCCCCTTCATGATGGTGTAGTCACTTGCTTTCTTAAGTAGTGAGTCTAGTACTTCAACAGTTCCTTCATCAACTTTAATGATTAACAAGATCCATGAAATCTGCATGCACACACGTTTGCATGTCTTAATTAAGTGGGCATATGTAAGCAAAAACATGTAGCTAGCTAGTAGTGAAAAATAGAATTGTAGTACAAGAGAGTGTGACTCACTGGAAGTTGCTAGGAAGTAGTATATCTTCATTGTATTTGAGTTCCTTGAAGAACTGTAGCATGCTTTCCTCTACACTTTTTTCGTGATATGGATCTATTTTCCATGTGTATTCATTAATGGTATTTGGGTCAATGAACCCAATGACATAGCGTCCACCTTTTTTCATTTCATAAATCTTCATCCTGCATAATACCACAGAAAAGAATATAGTGAGGATAATTACAGGTAATGATTGATCAAAATGATCACTACACTAGCTTGAGACTTAAATTACAGAAAGAAATCACTTACAGACAATAGCAACTGACGATAGATTTGTCGAGTGCGTCTTGATTGTATAGCTGAAATAGTTTTGAATACTCAACGGTCACAACTTTCTCATGGTAGTAATGATCCTTGTTGACATTCACCATGAGGGACTCTCGATTGGAAATCTTGGTAATGTCCATGTACCATTGATGCAATTCATACATTCTCGTTGGGAGCTTATGGACCTTCTCTGGCTCGACCAAAGGTTGGCCCCGGGCATATTTTCGTTTTATTTCCTCCTCTCTAGTCGGTGACATGGGCTCGATATCGAGGAGTTGTCCAACAGTGATCCCGATCGATTCAGCCTGCGCAATATGCTCCTCGGTTATTACCACATCGCCCACCCCGGGAACGTTAACGGTTTGCCCACAATAATATTGGGCACGCCTACTCTCATGTGTTGTTGGCACAACAAGCGGGGGGATTGTTTGCGCCGCCTATTCTCCCAGCTAGGGAACGGTTTTACCGCTCCTTTTGCCAGCTGATTTGCTCGAGCTCGAGCTCGCCTATTTCTGTAGACGTGCTCGATTTAACTTCTTGATGTGGCGCTCATAGTCTGTGTCAACAGGCTTGGGAGCTGGTGCTCTAGCCATACGAATGAAGTGGTCAATCTTTTCCACAGGCACTTTCTCCCTTGGAGGCGGTGGCGGTTTCGGTGCAAAATGGGCTTCCACCTCGGCCTTCGATATGGCTACGTTTTCCTCCTCGGACTTGTCGTAAGGCCTCTGCGGAAGAGGCGTGAGGCTTGGACCATATTGAAATCACTTGCCTCCGCCTGTACCTCCAGTACTACCTCGACTTGTACCGCTACACACCATAGATGAGGCGGCTCTGTTCTGTGATTGCTGAGGCGGCGAAGACGGCTGACGTGGCTGAGTTGGAGGAGGAGGAGTGGCATGAAGCTGTGCCGGACTTGGAGGAGGAGTGGCCTGAAGCTGTGCCGGACTTCGAGGAGGAGTGGCCTGACGCTTTGCCGGACTTGGAGGAGGAGGAGTGGCCTGAAGCTGTGCCAGACTTGGAGGAGGAGTGGCCTGACGCGTTGGTGGACTTGGAGGAGTGGGAGTCTGCTGACTCGGTGGCGGACTGCGACGAGGAGTCGGATGAAGCGGTGTCGGTGGCTTTATAAAGATGATGCAATCCTTTCTCTATAGGATGATACGATGGTTGGCCTCTCCTAGTGTGTGCTCATCGTCACCTCCAGGAATGTCAAGCTCTAGCACCGAATATTGGTCCACCACCTCATCAACCAAGACACGAGCATAGCCCGCTGGAATCGGGTTGCAATGGAAGGTTGCCTCGGGGGGATTTGTAAAAGCAAGGCCGTCCGCCACCTTCATGGATATGTTCTTCATTTTGAAGTGTAGCTCGCAGTTAGTGTTCTCCATGATGTCATCCACTGGGTAGCTATCCAGCAATGCGTCGCCCGGGGTGGAACCCACGCTGCTTCTCGGCATGGATGGGACGGTGCTATCCAATGGTGGATCATCCGCTAGCTACTGAGACCCCCTTTGCTTGCTAAGTGAGTCGATCTGCTCCTGCTGCCGCTGGAATTTGACTGCCAAGTCCGCGTGCGCTGATTCTAGGCCTTGAAGGCGTTCATAGTCTAGCTTCCTCTGCTCCTCCTCCATCTTCGTCTTCTTCTCCTCCACAATCTTCTTTCTCGCACGGGTTCTGTAGTCGGTGTTCCAGTCCAAAAACCCCTCATACCACGGAATAGCTCCCATGCCTCATGTTCTTCCCGGGTGTCCAGGATATCCCAGGGCACGCGTAAGCTTGTCGTTCTCTCTGTTGGGCTCGAACAACCCCGATCGAGCCTCTTCTATTGCAACAAGTAGCTTATCTTCGGCTCCGTCCAGACATGCCTTCTTCGAAACTTTGCCTGTCTTCGGGTCCAACTCCCCCCCATGCGCATAGAACCAAGTCCTGCACCTGGGGGGCCAGCTCAATGTTTCTGGAGTGACACCTGCATCCAGCATGTCTTTCTCAGACTTATCCCACTTAGGCATTCCCACCGAATAGCCACCTGGCCCCAGCTTATGGAACTTATCCTTTTTTGCGGCATTGGCCTTGTTTATTCTCGACTGTTCCTTAGATAATTCTGAATCCTTGAATTTTATGAAATCGTCCCAATGATCACTTTGCTTCTCTAGTGTTCCCTCGAATACTAGAGTCTTCCTTCCTCCGTTGACGTACTTGGCCCATTCACGAATCTTGTGGTTCTTGAATGCAACCGCCATCTTCCTAAGAGCAGCGTCCTTTACTTTCTCCACATCTGCATCTGTGAAATGATCTGGTACGGTGAAATGTTCCATGAGCGTTTCCCAAAGCAGAAGTTTTTGTCTGTCGTCCACAAAAGTAACTCCTGGACATGGCTTTGCTGGCTCTCTCCATTTTTGAAGGGAGATCGGGAGTTGGTCCTTCACAAGAACTCCGCACTAACGAATGAACTTGTCCGCAATCTTCTTAGTCGCTAATGGTTCGCCATTAGGTATGATGGCCTCGATATTGTACTTTACGCCCTCCTTCAACTTTTCGTTCGGGCCACGTTTCCTGTTGCCTGAAGATTTGCTCGATCCGGATGGCTAAAAGAAGAAAGATTGATTAGTTAATATATCTTCAAGTGATTTAAAACATGTGATGATCACCAGATGCCTGCTTATATAAATATATATACCTTGCCGGTCTTCGTTGTTTTTTGAAGATCAACATTTTCTTCGTCATGTTCATAGTTCATGACTTCATCGATTCGGTCGTTGCGATCGAATATCATATCACCCTCCCCGGTGTTGTTTAGATATTCGGAGCCGTCATGATCTTCTTCATTCTGATCATCATCTATTCCGCGAGGATTGCGTATGATATTGAACAAGGCCTCTTCTCCCTCTCTGCCGGTATTGTCCGCCATAGGTTTTGTTTAACTAATCCAAAAGAAATGTATTCAAATTACAATCCATGAATGCAATCAATTAATAAGGAAAAACTGAATCAATCATAGTACATAATAAGCATCATCGAATATAATCTCGAATACATCGTCTCGAATAGTAGATATAATCTTGAATACATCATCTCGAATAATAGATATAATATCGAATACATCACTAGCTAGCTAGCTAGCAAGCTAATAAAGATCGAATACTATAGAGTAATCTAGGGCACTCGCGGTTCCTGAGGTGCGGGCGGTGGACACCCAAAGAGAAGGAACCATCACTAGGTCATAGCTCGGGTGATCTCCCAAAAGAACCTGCCAGGTATTGGAGAACCTGACGTCCATAGCAGCCATGTAGCGATGGACGTGCTCGTCCTCCTCCCTAACACGGCGACGTACCACCTCTGGCGGGGCCGGCTCCCTCCGCACCAAAAGTGGCCCACACGAACGCCACCAAAGGAGATGAGGGTCGACGATGGGACCAGGGGCCGGGTTCATCACCAAGCGTCGCGCCCCTGAAGGTAGCACCTCCCAGTGCCAGCCCGGCGGAGCCCAGTCCCGGACATGGGTCCTCTGAAGCAGGACGTCGTCGCGAACGGGTCGACGGCGAGGATGCAGGCCCGGCATCGTCGACAACAAATACTATATGCCGCAAAAGTAAAGTAACATTTTTTCAAATGATGGATTGTGATTTCATATATGCAAATTCTAAATTTTATAACTAAAACTAACATTTCTAGTATTTCTATAACTAAAACTAACATTTCTAATATTTCTATAACTAAAAAACATTTCTATATAACTAACATTTCTAATATTTCTATATAACTAACATTTCTATAACTAAAACTAACATTTCTAATAATTCTATAACTAAAAAGCAGAAAGATTGCTAACAATTCTATAACAATGTGTGTGTGTGTGTGTGTGTGGTTGGCGGCCGGGGCATAGCTCACCAGCGAGGCGCGACAACGGTGGGCGCGACGGGGACGGGGACGGAGATGGAGACGGGGCGACGACGACGGGGACGGGGCGGCGACGATGGGGACGGGGACAGG